>NC_141940.1:80387-113074 GCF_057802395.1 Ceratotherium simum simum | reverse complement strand
CACATTCTGTAACACAAGAGAGGATAAGAAAAGGCATATAGATAAAGGTCCAGCTGCAAGTGGAGAAAAAGAGAAGTGATTTGAACTCTCTGCATACTGGATAAACTCCCTCAGGCAGAAATGAGACACTGCAGCCTCGGGCCCTCTAGACTGGATGGCAGAAACAGCTGCTGACACCTGCAGCCCAAGACCTGCAAGGAATCCCAGGAAGAGATCCCCACCCAACCACCCAAATCCACCCAAACCACTTCTGGACTGACCTTCTCCAGAACCAAGCTGGTTCTCTCACTCCTACCTTACTCTCGCCAGTACTTCAGGAGATTCCCCAACCTCACTCCAAGATCCCCAAATCTGTGTTTATGGGCCTCTACATGGAGTGGCTAAAAGGATCACTTCTCAGCAGGAGGGATTAGATTACACACTACCCAGGGGAGTACTTCCTTAAACAAAGGGGCTTAACTTAACAAAAGGGGCAAACTTCCTTCAGGGCCTGGAGAGCCCTTCCCCTGCCACCAAGCCCCTGTCCTTCATGCATCAGACCTTATAGCTCAGTTTCCTGTCCTGTTTCAGGCGACGATGCACCATGGTGCACAGCCACAGCTCCCTTGATCTTGCTGGTGTTCACTCTGGAATAAAAGAATCGAGCAAGTGGTGCATCTTCTGAATCAAGTACATTTTATTGGAGCTGAACACAAGTGTTCCTGATAAATGGCAAGAAACTTAAGTAGCAAACAGCATTTTAAAGACACAGAAATGAGGGATAGCTCAGGAACACTCAACAGCATGTCTTTTTAAAATTATATGCTCTGCAGAAAGAAAGGAAATTATGAGCTTTTGGGCCGGCATCACTCATTCTTGGGATCTAGTCCCAAAACTCTAAATGTAAACAAAAGGATGATTGGCTCAACGAGATTAAGCTGAAAAGTATCAAATCCAAGTAGCCATGGCCATTAGCACTCCAGTCACAGGAAGTAAATTGGCAAAGGGTGACGGAAGTCTCTAGAGAAAAGGTGCCTCCTGGAGAGACCAATCAGCCTGAGACCACGGCCTTCCACCCTGTAGAAACACAGATACGGGACATACACATTTTGACATGTCCCCATGTGTAAAATATTTAAAAGAGATTTCCTGAGTAAAGCACAAAAGCACATGTACCATAAACAATGAAAAAGAACCCAAAGTCCAAGGCAATCCTGCAAGTCAATTTCTCGGCCTCTAGGGAGCCAAACAGCTGATGTCACAGGGCCACTCTCTGAGTCGAAGTTCTGCAGGTGAAGTCTCATGTCTTCTGTGGCCAACTGTTGTCAGTCTATGAAAACTGGGCAACATCTCTCTCGGACTAATGGTTAAACCTTATACACTTGGCACAATGCAAATGCTACATGTACAGGGAGAAATCAAGGCAAAGCAAGAAGACAGGACATAGTGTAAATGCCATCACCCATTTCCCTGTGTAGACATTAGCATCTCCTTCCTCTTCAGTTCTAAAATCTAAAAATATCTGAGGGGGCACTCATCTGTAATCAAGTGAGGGTCTGTATTATTATTATGTTTAAAACCACTGTATTGGTAGTATGAAAGTATGATTGGACAGTACAGAAAGTCGTATATATATAGACATATACACCTTAATGAGTTTGAGATAAGTATACACCAAGTGAACCATCACCATCATCTATGTCATAAACATATCCATCCCTCCAAAGTTTCCCATTCCACTTTCATTAATTAGTATCCTTATTATGTGTAATAAGAACATGACATAAAATCTATGCAGAAATAGAAGTATGGTAATGATGTACACCTGAAATTTATAAAATGTTATAAACCAATGTTACCGCAATAAACAAAAAATTTAAAAAAAACAAAACATGACATAAAATTTACCCCTTTCAGCAAATTTTTCAGCACACAACCCCATCTCTTCTGGGTTTCTGAGAAGAAGCACAGGTGCTTGGTTCTGGTTTAAGTGTATTTCTACACACTGTAGTTCAGAAGATCCCTGACTGCACCACCAGACTCAAGTTGATCTGAGAGTTTAATCAACCTCAGGCCTTTCAGCATCTCCCCTGGGAAGGTCCAAGCTGTGCCTGTCTGGATGGGGGAAACTGAGAAAGTCAGTGAGTCTCTTTAGGGAGTCACTGCACAGGAGCTCCCAGCTGAGTTCTTTTTCTCTTGAAGTGGATAAGAAGCAGTACAGGAGGTCTGGGCATGTGAAGAACTGGCCAGGGAAGCCTCAGAAGGGCAAACCCAAAACTCCAACTGTGAGCTGGCTCTGGCTGGGCAACCCTCAGGAATCCATATACTGTGCTTCTGTGGGTCAAAAAGGCAATGATGGACTGAGAGGGCAAACTCAAATCCAGAGGGATAGAGAGGAGACCATTCACACTGTGCAGGAGTGCCCACATTGTGCACACATTACTTCCCCCTTTCGAGAGGCTCCACACACTAATATCCATAACACAGGGATCTGATTCCTCTCCTCCCACCCAACTGTTCTAACAGGTCCTGTGTATCACACAGACACAGAGATCAAAACCTCTCTGCCCTCACTCTGCAGACAAAAACCAGCAAGTTCACTCGTGAAAGCCTAAGAAAATAAACACCCTGTCCCCAGGATAAATGTCTCAACTTGACAAGAAAGCCATATCTTCTCACATCATATCAATCAGTGTCCACTGTTACTCTTTCTGTACCTCTCAGCTACGCTGGGAGAAATGCAGAAAGAGGACGAGAGACACATCCCTGCACCCACAATGCCCCATCGCTACAACTTTCAAGCAACCAAAGTCCCTTGTCCTTCCACTGTCAATTTTTCCTTCCTACTCCTCAGAGTGTCCTCATATCCCTGCTGGGCTCCCTGATGTGCCAGCCCCAGACTTCACCAATCGAGAAATCAAAAAGCCTGAAACAGAAACCCATAGCTCTCTCCCTCCCTCAAATTGTGCAGCTCCCCATCCTTCTCTCCCTCCATAGCTGCATAGTAAATACCACACACGACGCACACACAATTCTCACTGTTGTGTCTACAGCACCCTCTTACCTGGGAGAGTGCAGACAAGGTCCCCTGGAGAGGCACCAGTGTCATTGCCCCTGTGAGAAGACCAAATGGCAGAGGGGCTTTCAGACCACCAAGCAACAACGCTTCTCTTCTAAACAGATAAACGGGGGAAGGGAGCAGACAGAGCCTGTGGGGTAAATGGGTATTCTCCTTCAGCAAAGGGAGGAATAGGAGGGCTAAATCCTCCAGCCTGGACAAGCCCAGCTCTGGGACATTCCTGGAGTGTCCAGGCTCATCTGCACGTGCCCATGACGATCCAAATGTCCTCTCAGCTTCATGTATCATTCATTGACAGGACCCAGTGACTTTTCCCTTCCCAACCAGCATGGGCAGAGTATGCTCGCCAGCAGAAGAGTGCAGACAGCTAATATGGAAACGCTGGATAAACTCCAACCAAAATTCCCGTGACAAAGAAACTGCCGCGATCCCTAATGATTCCTAATATGCCATTGCTCTGCATGGTGGACAACATTCTGTTCAGAACCTTCACGCCAGAGCACAGAAACTTTGGACAACAGGCCATGGCCTGTTTCTTCCAAGGGACCTCAAATTTCCACACCCCAAATGCATTCCCCAGCAGTGCTAAGTGCAAAATCCTGAGGAAGCTGGAGAACCAAGGAGCAGCCCCCACTCATAGCAAAATTCCCCACCTGGGCCAGAGGGCCACATGTTCTCACATGTCACACCAACAGTGTGCACTGTTATCTTTCTGTCCTCCAGAAGCTAGGCTGATCCCTATGGTGAGTGCCAGGATGGGGAAGTGGGCAGGAGAACACTCTGAACACACAAAGGCCAGTACGCCTTTCACACTGAGGCCCTAATCCTCCTGTCTGCTTTAGTCTTCCTCAGGCCTCTGAGAGCAGCTCTACAGAGGGCCACCTGCTCCAGCCTCTCTCCCCACCTCTAGGCTTGAAGCATCTGAAAGAAAGCGCTTTGTCCTTCCATATTTCCTGATCAGAGAAACCTCCTGGTCCCCTTTTTTTTTGAGCCTCCAACCTCTGTAAATCGTCTCAAGAAAGCCAACAATCTCCAAAGTGGCTGGAGGACCAGTCACAAAATCTTCTGTTAGTTAAACATGTATTCTCCATGTAAAGTGGTGCAGCCAACTGTAGAAAACAGTATGGAAGCTCCTCAAAATTAAAACTAGGAACTACCATATGATCCGCAACAACAATCCCACTCCCAGCGTGCGTGTATCCAATGGAAATGAAATCACTATCTCAAAGCTGTATATCCACACCCCAGTGTTCATTGCAGCACTATGCACAAGAGCCAAGTCATGGAAACAACCTAAGTGTCCATCAACAACAGATGAATGGATAAAGAAAATGTGGTACATACACACAACGGAATATGATTCAGCCAGAGTGAAAGTCTGTGCATATGAAAGAGGGGATCTGTATAGCAGAAGGAATACCCTCCATTTCAAGGGCCTTGGGCTTAAAGCGGTCCAGTATAATCCCTTCTTCTTTCCATCACCCACTGGCCACAAATAAGAGGAATGAAAGAATACATAAGGCAAACAGGACTTGACGTGGGAATACTTCTGCCACACTCAGAATCTAGCAGCACATTAATATTCCTACCCAGTGAGCACATATTCATGAGTACATGCCTCGTGAGGCTCAGTGACATGGTTGGCCTAGAATGGACTCCTGGGAAAGAAACAGATCCAATCTTACATTCTGAGCAGGGTCTCCTTTCTTTCCTGAGAGTCTTGATTTTGAGAATGCCACCTCGTAGGGTCACTCTTTTGGAATCCTCAACCCCGTGGACTTATTTTTAAACACCAATAGTCAGTGGATTTTACCCATTAAACCTCTTCATTTTGGACTTCCCACACCTCCTCCATGAAGTGAGCTAAGATGACTTTTGATGGGGAAAGTGGGAAGCAACAAGTGTGTGTGGAAGAGGAAGAAGGTGCATCACAGTTATTAAGCCAAGCTCAACACGTGTTTTTGAATAGCACCAAGCCAGTCATGGTCACCTATCATGTCACTTGGAGAAGGAACACGGGCTTGAGTATGGGGTTTTTCTAAGGATCTCACATACTCAGGAATTCACTGGGTAGACAAAGCAAATTGATCCCCACCTTCCTAGGCTCTAAAATGTGAAGTAAGCAATTACAAGGACAAAGTGAATGTCTTTGTGATATCAACACGCTGTATAGAGTGGGTACAGGACTGTAGTTTCTAATCACAAAAGAAGTGTGGGATTGTTTTCACCTTTCTTGGTGAGTGAATATCGGGTTCTGTGATGCCACCTTGTGGATAGAACCAGTCCTAATAAAGCGAGTAGAGGAAGCAGAGTGTATCTGGTGGATTAAAGGTTACAGGTGTCTTTGAAATGCACTCTTAGATAGGCCATATTTACATTTTTAGCACTCCTCAACTGTCAAAAGTGCCTTTACTTGATCTTCAACGAATTAACCACCGCCCCAGAAAAGAAGTGACTTTATATAGGCAAGTGAAGAGTTGAGACCTCTGTGGCACTGCCAGTTAACAAGTGCCACCTGCCCAGCCTCAACTTGGGTGCTGAGCCAACATCAGCTTCTGGATGCCAGGAGGCGCCTAAGGCTGGCCAGAAAAGCACGCGGCTCAGAGAAGGCAAAGTTCCTGAATGGCCAGCTTCCCTCCTGGCATCATATAGGAGAATTCTAAAAGAGGTTGGCTTTCTAGAGAGATGCCCAGTAACCTCTGGAGGACATTTGCTGGTCCCTGTGAAAGGAAAATAGACATTTGAGTTGCTCAATTGTGGTGCAAGGCTTCTAAAGACCTGAAGTGGGAGTGGGGGCTGACAGGGTGAGGAGCGACAAATCAACTGCTTCAAAAGATTCTGTCTCCAACAGATGGATTCGGGAGTGGTGAGGCTACTTCCTTCAGCACTCGTGCTGTGTGCTGAGCACTTTACAAGGATTATCACTCTTGATTCTCACAACACCCCTGATTGCAAGGCTTGACTCCCATGTTGGGCAACATGTGGGAAACTGAAGCTCAAAAGATGAGAGTAGGAAAGTAGACCAAGCGTCTTTTTGCACTCCAGATAACAATAACGTATTGTCAATGAAAACACAGTGTCTGACCACTGAGCAATGGATCTCCTAAGGCAACAAAATGGCCACAACAACGTGCAGAAAGCTTATATATTGGTGGAAAGAAGTATTGACCTATTTATTACTTGAATTGTTAGCCTTTGCCTGCAGGACCACCGCCACATAAATGCCCACTCCACCCATAGCAGGTCTGACTGGCAGACTACCAGTCTCTGGCACTCCACTGTGTACGGATCTCATCATTTCCGCCCCAGTTAGAGCTGCCTTTAAATTACATGCAAATCCACATTCTCGCACCTGAAAGAAAAAGCACATGAGCAATCTCCCACAATCTCTGGATTCCTAAGGCTGTTTTTGACAATAGTACCCAGTCCATCCTGCTTCTGCCTGGTCTTGCAAGGGTTTTCCAACAGGATAAAAAGACAGCCAAAACCTTGATGTGAAATGTCGAAATCAGGTTTTTGAAATGTGACATCTCTAATAAGGTCAAAGTGTCTGTAACAGTGGCACCCACAGGGAGTAGAGGAACACAAACGAGGACTGGAAGAAGATGCCCTTGACTAGTGAAGAAATTGACTGTACACACGGTCTCTGCAATGGGGTTACTAAGCAGTGCCCAGGGAGTGCCCCTGACATTGCCGGAAGTTCCTGTCTTAGAGACTCAGGGAAGGGAGTTCCACACCATCTGAAATGGGGGTACAGGTGACAGGAGAGGAGGGCTACCTCCCCAACCTCGGGTCGCTTCCACAAGCATGAGAGATGGCACTCACCTGTCTGGCTGGTCTTGACTATTGGTTCCCATTCCACTCTCTCCTCATTACAGGCCCACAGGCTGACAAACTGGACTTTTCCACCACAGGTCCTGAAGGAGATGGTGACTGTACAAACCTGCAGGGAGAGTTGACTGTGGGTGGAGAGCCCAGCACTTGTACAGGAAAATGAGGTTACTTGGAAACTCATATGAGATGAGTTGCAGGGACAAACTTCCTCTTTCCCTTATTCAGAGGAATTTCTGGAAATGGTTGATAGGGCCAGAGTACCCAATCATGCAGCCTGTGTGAGGTAGGCCAAAAAGAATGAAAGGTACTGTAAGCCTGGCACTGCATGAATCAACCACAAGATAAGACTGCTGCTTTAGAGGCCTCATTGCCCCTTCAAAATGACTCATGGTTCATCCTGCTTTACTCAAACATCGAGAGGAATATTAAATATTACGTTGAGAGGTACTGTCACTTATTTGCTAGAAGGGGAGTCTCAGAACTGCATTTCTTCTCTTCAGTAATAAGGCAATTGACTCATACCTAAAAGCACAGGTAACAAACCTTTGGAATGGGTTATTGTTCTCACTTGTTACCAACTACTGACACTTACATGCCATGCAAGATTATGTGTAGTGGATCATTCACATGGGCTTTGTGTTCTTCTTAATAGACCATGAGATGCATATTATACAACTGTGTTGTTGTTATATTAGTCTCAGTAATTGGTAACAGAGTAAGTTCAAAATTGCTAAAAACTAAGCATGAGCTAATTGAATTCAGAACAATTTCATGAAAAATTTCATATATTACATAATGTTACTACCATCTGACATTGAACATAGGTCTTTGAGGAGAAAACAATGGAAAACACTGGACATTTGGTCATATATAGACTGGGAATTTGCTCTTAGTTTGCAATATACCCTAGAATACTATGGGCAATGGGCATGGAATAAAACTACCTTCATCCCACACTTAGATATTGTTTCAGGTGTGGGGCTCCACCTCAAAAAGCCAGGACTGGTGAGGTTAGTTAGTGTCCCACCTGAAATTGGTATTGGCAGGAATCTGCCAGTACCAATGACACAGAGAAAGTAAAATCCAAATACCAGCAAAGAATATTTTACATTTCTAAATGTAATCGAGGTGGATTTAGAGAACATCAATGTTCCACCAATATTAAAGTTATTAAATCATTTCTACATTAGATAATATACATAATTCACTCAATATGATGAATCAACCAGAAAAAGACTCATAAGCAAATTCAACCAAGACCATTGTCCACAGGAAGTTACTGTTGTACTTAACACCAGTATCAGGTTATTCTCAGTGATTAGGGTCCTCAGGGTTTTGAGCAAAACAACAGTTTTCCTTTCATTTCATTCTCCCCTTGAATACTCATTAGGTGTCACACGATGGAGGAATGAGAATACACAGGCAGGCACTGTCTGTTTCTGAAGCCAATGTGCTAGCACCCGAGGCACTAAGGCACACTCAACACTCAAGGCCCAGAGAGGTGGGGACAACACCCTTTATGATGTGGGTGGGGAGGAGCATGCCCAGCCTGGCCCAGGACTTCAAACTAGGAGGAAAGGGAGTGGTCTTGGGCCAACTGGTCAGATGTAAACTGTCATATCCTCCTTGTTTGTAAAGAAACTACACAGACTCAGTCATTCTCTGGAGAACACCTGGGAAGGAGGACTTAGGCAAACACTTAAAAGAAATAACGACATATTCAATGCACAATTATGGCTCTAAAATACTATTCAAAAGTATGCACGATGACCTGCGAGGGACATTCCCGCCTGGAGAGCAGAGAGCATTCATTCTGGGGGCGACTTTCCTTATACGCAAATTCAAAATGCCCCACGATTGTCAGAGGAAATGCATGAAAAGGCTCAGGACGGAGCTGAATTGAATAACGTGATACTCAACACACAATTATTGCAAGAAATGAAATCCCGGAGGAACCCAAATGGCTCCCAGCAGTGGCCAGTGACCAAGACTTCCGGGAATTCACCGTCAGAAACAACAACGGCCAGGCAGATGCTCAATGTGTGAATTTTTACATTGAAAGCAAACTTTTCTTCATTCTTATTAGATCTAAGCAATAAGAAACATAAAACGAAAATTTCAAAAATTTAAGGATAAGAAAAGTTCTAATGGTAAATAAACTGAAAGGTTCGCCACCGGACCTCTTGAAGCCGGTAACTGTCGTAGTGCAAGACGCACAAAGACGATCAGAACAATCTTCTCCTCATTTGTAAATTGAAGACAACTTGAAAATTTTAACACAAAGCTTATGAAAAGGATCAGGACGTACATTTAATAGAATAAAATGATACCAAATGCCATTGTTCTGTAAAACACATTCCCAAACCTGTTACCGCTGGACCTCGACATACGGTGAAGAGCAGTCACTGTCGGAAAACCTCAGGGACTCAGCCAACTGAAGGTTCTGCCTTGTAAATTGAGAGGACCTCAAAACGTGTATTTTTAAGAAAAATTATGAATAGGGAACAAGACCTGAATAGAACAATATAAATTATTTCAAACACGCAGTTATATTATAAACTTAGGCGCTCAATCAGACGCTAAATTCCTCCTCTCTAAATTGAAATTTTCCCCAAACCATTTAAAGGAAGTTTATGAGGAGCAACAGGACCTCGTAATTAAATGCATGAGGATGAACACGTAAAATTCAATGTCCAACAGGGTCCAGACTTGGCTGACAGGAGCGCTAAGGGGCCTTCACAGAGCTTGTAAACTTTCAGGGCCCAGCTGGCAATTCAGTCCCGAAAGTGCACACGGAAAAGACTCTCATTTGAAGAATGTTTAGGAAACACAGCTAATATCAAGATGAAACAAATTCAAAGGACTGCAATATCATGAACAACAACAAAAAGAGCCACCCCACGCCATTATACTGTAAAATAAAACAGGAAATAGGATCCTGGGGATGGGATTCCCTTCAGGGACTTAAGGCAACAAGGTCTTGCAAACCAGACCGCTATTTTTCTCCTTCCAAAGGTGGAAATGACACAACACTTTTATGGAAACGCATGAAAGGCATGCCTGGAGCACTCCCGATGGAATGCAATGACATTAGATACACGCACATTTTAGGACATGAAAATGCCACACAGCCTTCACCCGACTGAAGGCGGATCCCGGAGGTCAGGAACAAGCCTCGGCGACCAGGCCGGGCTGCTGACTCATCGCCACCTTGAAGTTACCAGGATTGTTCTCTCTTAAGGCAACACATGAAGAAGCCTGCTCGCAATGTACCCAACAAATGATATTAAACACACACTCACGCTGTGCAGTGAACACAACACTCAAGCCAAAGGCAGCTGTCGGCCCTCAGCTGTCACACTCGCACACGCCCTCAGCCTCGCTCTCCTCTTTCAAGGTCGAAAAGAGCCAAATCCTGCCACTCCCGAAAACTCTCACGGAAACGACCAAGATGTAACAAAGACCCGGCCACAACATCCCCCCAACGACAACATCCCCACAACGACACCCTACAATCAAAGGCCACATCAGCTCTCCTGGCGCCAACGGCCACGGCCCGCCCTGGACTCCACACCCCGGCCCACCGCCCCAGCCCTTTCTCATTTCTAAGCTGTCCACACCGCAGGTCATCGAGACCACGAACAGGGGGTCCAAGACCCACATTTCCACAACCACATGATCTGAACGCTTCCTCACGCTGTCACAGAAAGCTCAACCCTGAGCCCGATCGCGGGCGTAAGGGGCCTGCTCTGCCCTCGATGCAGACTCCAGGGGACACTTCTGGTCCAAGTGCATCAGCACACACCATCTCCCCGATTCCCTCAAGAGCACACTGCGGACAGCCGACCAGGAAATAAAGTAAACTTACACTTGGGAGAGATGGCAGGAAAGGGAGCCGCCATGTTCCCTCGCCACCGAGGATAACCGCCCACGGAAGCCGCACTGCACAATCCAGCTTTAAAGAGCCTCACAACCGCTATGGCCGACGCCGCTTTCTATGGTCCCGCCTTCAGACATCGCCATTGGTGGGCTCTGCAATGATTGACGGGAAGACTGTCCACTCTCTCCAGGTCTAAGAGTGCACACTGCTCATACCCCAAGACCCCGCTTAATTGACTGGAATCTTTGCTCATATTGTTACCTCTTTCTACATCTGTTTCCATCCCTCAATGCCAAGCTCTACTTCTAAGGCTTGGAATGTATCTTTTACTTTGTTTCCTGTCATCTCAGATTTTGGAAATCTTGATCACTCAGTTCATTTAATCCTAGCTCAACTGCATCCGCCTCCAGGAAGCCCTCTATGCTTTCATCCTCCCATCCCTAGAGGTAGATATGAGTTCTTCTTTGCTATTAGATATGGACATGAAGAAACATCAGAGTAGGGATGCAGTGGAATCACGTGAGCTCTGGGATCAGATAGTATTGGCTGGGCACGGCATGAAAGACCAAAAGTTTGCACTTGGAATTTGGGCAATTCAGTTAAGGTTGCAGACATTTGGGGAAGACGAAGGAAAACCAACAACACAGTCACTCACGGCAGCCTTCCAGGATTGGTCCCAGCGATTACTTCAAACAACTTCCAACACCCTTCTCAGGATTTTCATATCATTTCCTACCTTTCTGTCTGTGGAACTCTCGCCCATTCGTCAAGGCCCAGGCATAAGTCACTACCTCTCTGACTGCTTCCCTGATATCATGTTCCCACCCTCAACCCCCAGAAGAGTTATTTCTTCTGCAGCTATAAGATGAAAGATAAGGGGACTTCATATCTCTGCTGCAAAGGTCACGCACGAAGCTTCCTGATTTTCAAGGTGAGGCTGGAAGGCCATTGCCTTTCAGGAGGCCATCTGCTGAGAGATTCTTGCAGCCCCTCTCAATCTGTGAGCTGTACAAACAGGGAGGTTCAGCTCCTCTAGGACTGACTACCTTGAATGTTCACCTCACCTACACTCTACCACGGGAAGTAGACCACAAGCTACGGGTCATGTTAGGTGGACTGCACGCTCGCAGTGGACAGTGCCCCTGGGAAGGACACTCTAATGCCGGCACTATCCTGACACAGGAACTATCACTTTGGTTGCCGTGGTGAGGCTTCACATGTGAACGTTGTTATGCAATAGTTTCTGATGTTGTCCTAACCACTGTGAGGGTTAATTTTATGTGTCAACTTGACTGGCCACAGCGTGCCCAGATTAAACATTATTTCTGCTTGTGTCTGTGGGGGTGTTTCTGGATGAGACTGACATTTGAATTGGTGGACGCAGTAAGGAAGATTGCCCTCCTCCATGAGGGTGGGCGTTATCCAATCCATTGAGGCCTGAATAGAACAAAAGGTGCAAGAAGGAAGACTTGTCACATGTTTCCTGCCTCACTGCATGAGGGAACATCTTGTCTCATCTTCTCCTTGCTCCTTGGTCTGGGATTGACCCCATCAGCTTCCCTGTCTCTCTGGCCTGTGGACTTGACTAAATTATACCACCAGCTTTCCTTGGTTTCTAGCTTAGAGACGGAAGACTGTGGAACTTCTGAGCCTCCATAACAAGTGAACCAAATTCCTTATGACAAATCTCATCTCATATATATCAGATATATATATATATATATATATATATATATATCATATCTCATGATGGTTCTGCCTCACTGGAGAACTCTAATATACCTGGGATATCACAGTCAGCTGCAGACACGGCTTCCTAGTGCTCAAACAGAACTACCAAGAAACACCAAAATCAAAAAATATTAAAATTAGTTCCAAGCTGTGGGGGAGGAAACTAAGACACTACAAGCAGACAGCAGATAGTTGAGAGTGCTAAGAACACAGCCGTTGGTCCTGATAGGTGTCTTATCCACCAGAGTCTGGTTGCACATTTGCAAGCCCCGAGAAAGCTTCTGGTGAGGTCTTCCAGAGCTGGGCTTGTGGGGTCAGGGGTCAGACTTTGAGAAAGATCCAGAGGGCAGGAGAGCTGTTGCAGGCTTTGTCAGCAATCAGTGAGGCCATGCATCTGTGACCTTTATTCACATGGGGGAGGGAAGAGAGGGAAGATGGGGCTGCTGATGTGACTCCTGTCTCCAGCACCTGCCACCTCTCTCAACACCTGGACTAAGGCTTGTCCCTCAGACTGGTCCTCTAGATGGATACCTGCTGGGCTCTTTAATGCCTGGGCATGGGACGGCCCATACCACACAGGTCCTGTTTCTCAGATCACCCATATCCTCTTGATCTTTATGTCACCAATTTTTCTGTCCCATTCACACTTTATCCCAGGCCAACACCCTGGGCTTCTGCTTGTCTGGGAGGAATCAGGAGTCATTACTCACCTACTAGGCGTTATTGCTAGTGGTTCTGTATATGGCTGGACCTTTGCCGCTGGGATTCATGTACCAGCTGTTCCTCCTGTCAGCTGGGTCACGTTAGATGATTGTTGTGCCTCTATTTCTTCGCTTGTTAAGTGAGAGTGCCAGTAAGAACCCTCTCATGGGGCTGTTGTCATAATCCTTGATTTAATGCAAAGCCCTTTCTTGGTGACTGTGCACACCAAGCTCTCACCTACTATACTCAAGTATTTTAAAATCATCATCCTTCATGTTTCAAATCATATCTCCCCCTTTCCTGCAGCCTTCCCACACCAATGCAGCCCATGATAAATCTGCATTTTCTAATTACCATTCAAAGCACATAATCTGCATCTTACACCACACCGCCTAGTTCTCCAATTGCTTCTTCACAACTTTATCACTTTCATCTATGTAATTTCTCCATGCTAATTAACAGATCAACTTGTCCTAATTTTTCAAACATATATATGTCTCAATTCTCCTCTAAATCTATCACTAGTTTCCATATGTAATAATATAATATAGCCTAGTATAGAGCATGGTATATATGGGGATTCAATAAATATACGATAGGTACTACCTATATATGAAATAGTGCTTTCCATTGGTAGATCTCTGGAAATATTCCTCTTGAGGAATTCACAAACTCTCTTGCCCATGGACTGGTTTTGCCGAAGGCACAATGTGGGGGGTGTTGTGATAGAGAAATTGGCAAAGGGCTCTTGGAGATTTGGTTGACTCTCAGGCCAGTGTGTGAGGAAAGGATGCACCCAGGCTGAACTGTGTATTGCAGGAGAGTTGATGGGGGTACAGAGGAGAGAGGGGAGGCTGTGTAAAGGACTAGGGAGGAGCAGGTGCACAGGAGCAGGGGGGGGGGGCAACATGGGCTGCTCAGGGAAGAATGCATAGTGTGGTCTGAGGAGAAGAGAGTTATGATGGAAGATGAGGGGGAAAGGCAGCCCAGAGCAAACAACCCTGGGTTGGATGTGGTAGAATCCATCAAGAATTGAAGGCCTTGAGTAACAAGAGTCAATTTGCTTTTCAACTCTATCATTTGGGTATCAGTGTGCAGAATGGATCAGAACAGAATCACTAGAGAAGGGAGGCCATTTAGTCATGAGAAGGCTGTTAGAGTCCAGGCGGGTGGGAATGAATGTTGGCGCCCTAAAGGTGCAGTGAAGACGAATGAAAACTTGGGTGAACATGGCATGGAGGAGTGTGCAGTGGCCGCCATGTGAAGAAAGGGAGGTCAAGGGGTCAGGGGCTCCTGCTGGCTTGATGCTGCTGCTGCCTGGGTGGACGGTGGTCCCACCAAGTGAGAAAAGACACACAAGGACAGAACAGTTTGGGGAAGAAAATGGAAGATATAGAGTTCACATTACAACAATTTTGAGATCTCAAGGAGATTTGAAATAAAGATGAACAGTAGTTGAGTGGAAATACAGTCTCGAATTGAGGGAGAAAGAAAGACCCAGGGCTGGGAGTCCTTGCAAGAGGTTCCATGTGGGAGACCCTGCAGTGGATGAGAACTCCTGAGGACAGAGAGTGGGCTGAGAAGAGAGTCCGCCCACAACCCCAGGAAGGCTTAGATGTTAATAGTCTGCTCACCAACTGACAGCAAGAAAGGAGACACAGAGAAGGAGTCAGGGGTGCAGAAGCTAAGATGCCGCAGGTCATGGCTAGATTCTTTGAGTTTCTGCAATGCCAGGATTGTTACAGCATCCTGGTGCCAGTGCTCTCATTGCTCAGGCTCTCACACCTGCCCCCCCAAAACTAAAGGCGTCTCTGAGGCTCATTTACCTGTTTGCTCAGAGATGCATGTTCTGCCATATTGGTCAGAAAACGAAAAGGCCCCAGTGTATCAACAGTCAAAAGGCCTGATTAATCAATTCATCACTTGGTGTGGGGTTGGTCCCCAGTAACAGACCTCTCGCTCCTTCTCCTCCAGAGCCTTCACTCGGATCCATCTGGCTTCCTTCCCCTTCTCCATATAGCCCTGACCTGCTTTCTGTCTCCTTAACTCCCCTGGCCCTCAGAACCCACTTGCTCCCTCTCCTCCTGTACTCTTCTAGACCATCATGCCAGCTGCTTTGAGTGCTGGGCCCGTGGTAAGACGGGGCCATTTCAGCGTCATGGACCCATTGCTGCACTTCCTTCCCTGTGGAATGAGTTCCTGAGATGGTCAGCATATTGGGCCACATCTTCCACGGATGGACAACCTTCTGGATGTGGATCATCTTCGACAAAATGTATTAGACATTTATAAGCTTTTGACATTCATAATGAAGTTGTCCTCGAAAAACACTGTCTGTTTGAAATACTGTTTAAAAATCTGAGAGAATGTTCATTTCCTCTTGACATTACCAAAATGGGGTATTAAGAGTTTTCTTAAGTTTTAAAATATATTAGCGAATAGTAATAGCTCATGATTGTCGTACTTTATATTTCTTTGAATATAAGTGTGTTTTTTGGTCTTAATACATTAAGAAGAAAGGTTGGGACTGCACTCATTTAATGTCTGACTTGTGAAAGTGTCTCTTAGTGTTTGAATGTTGTGAGTGCAGCCATGTAATCACAGGGCATTCATTTTCTTCATTTATAAGATATTTACAAACCTCCTCTGAAAGATTTTTGCCATTCCTTACCCCCGTCAATGCTATGAAAATGCCTGCTTTTCTGCATCCAGAGTATTCGATTTTTCAACCTTCATTGTAAATCTTATCAAGACAGACACTGTTTTAATTTCCCTGGTCTGCGTGTGTTTGAATAAAAGTTGAATGAAAATGACACTGAATGTTCACTGAGCATCTGTAACTTTCCTCTGCAGGTGGCCTGATCAAGAACTTGGCCCATCTGTTTCTTGGTCCGAGAGCAGGTGGGCCTGAGGACTCCTGACTTAGGGCTGGATTCTGAAGTGAGGGCGGTCTGGTGGAGGACCGTGCCCTTAACCTGTGACGCTCGCCTAACTGTGGATGGTGAGTGTCAATTGCACCACACCTCCTTCCTCATGAGGAGGGGTCCCCACTGCTCCACCGTGAGGGCTGGGCCAGGCATGTGAATAGTCCAGAGCCTTTGCTCTGGGACTTGGCATTGAAGTCACCAATATTAAACCTTCACCCGGAAGAGCAATGGCTGCCTGCCTGACCCGGACCACCTGCCTGGATCAGCAGAGGAACTCAGACCTCACACAGGAGGGACCAGACCTCATGTCTGTGCCTCTCTGTCTGCAGGCCAGGCTCTAATCATACCCTGAGTTCATGGGAAACAGCTAGATGGACAGAGAGACAGCTGGACGGCACATAGACAGAAAGAAAAATGGGAGGGAGGGAGGAAGCTTATGAGGACACCAGTGCTGGACCTACTGCAGAGGATCGGCGGGTCCACCTCCCTGTGTCTGGAGGAGACTTCTGCCCCAGCAACTTCCTGCACACTCAAAGCCTCGACAACCTGAGTCACTCTTGTTTTGGGCCTCACCAAAATCCCCTTGAAGAGTGAGTGCCTGGAAGACCACCCCCGAATGTGCTGAGAAGTCATCAGTCGCTCCCAAAGGCTTGGCAGACATTGGCCCTCCTGGGGTGGGGCCAGGAACCAAAAAAAGAAGTGAAATAAGAACACTGAAGAAGGCGAGCCCCTTAGCAATCCCTCCTTTCTATTGGCTGCCTAAATCACGTCAGCTTATCTCCGAGTTGGAACATTTTAAGGAAAAGGTAGAAGACAGAAGGGGTAAGGGCCAAATGAAGTGCGTGGAATGTCCTGTGTCTTGAGGAGGATCAGAGACCCTTGTCCTCCATGTGAACAAGGGAGCTCTGTACGTCACACACGGTCCAGGCATTATGTATACTGGTGTTAACATAATGGAAACTCGCCTGTTATTTTATCCTCAAAATGAGTTTACCAAATTTAGCAAGCTCTGCTGCTTTCTTCAGATATTATAACTTTTTATAAGGTTTTCATAGGAGTGGTGTTCTGTGGGAGTGCCCTCAGCATATCCATCTGATAAACACACACGCACACACTCATTTCCTGTAGACAGCTGCTCAGATGTTTTCAGATGCATGTAACTTCAGATCTAACTTCAGGCAATGGGATGGACACTGCCAATTTAAAAGGCAAATTCACCAGTTATTTTACCCTCAAAACGAAGTTTATTTGGAAATAGCCAAAAGAATTGCACTAGGATGTGCATGTTACGGTAAACCATAGGCAAGCTGGGAAAACAACCTGAGGGGAGCTCCTTTTATAGAGGAAAAGGGGGTGTAGGGAGAGGTTGTTCTAAAGGAAAGTCCATTGGGGGAAAGCACCAGTTCAGGGCGGCAACAGCTTCTTATTGGCTGAGCTGCAGTGTTTCTCATTGGCTGGGCTGTGGGGTTTCTCATTGCCTGGGCTGCTGCTAGGTGGGGGAGAGAAATCTTCCTTCAGTAGTAGTACTCTCCTTCAGTACATCCTCTGGAAGATGTTTGTCTCTTTCTGTTTGGAGTAATTGACATGTGTGAGAGGGCTGGAGAGCTCCCCTATAGGGCTTCCAGACTCCACTTAGTTAAGGTCTCTTTACTAATTTCCCCTCTGGTATATACACAGGCCTGGGCACCAAGACCCCTGTTCTGAGAGCCAGGGTGTCCAGTGCCAGAAATCGATTCCCTTTAGTCTTCACATGTACCCTCAGGCCAGTGGTTCTCAGGGAGGCTCATATGGTCTGGCCCATAAAAAGAATGGTCCTTAAAATGTTTCTTAAAATGTTCCAACTTGGAGATAAGCTGATGTGATTTAGGCAGCCAATAGAAAGGGAGGGATTGCTAAGGGGCTTGCCTTCTTCAGTGTTCTGATTTAACTTCTTTTTTGGTTCCTCAATAAATGGAAGAAGTGACACACCTCAAGACTTCCCCAGGTTCCGCCCAGGAGACAGGACACAAAATGGTCCCTGGGGCGCAGAGGCACAGGTCTTCCAAAGGGTGCAGTCGAGCAGAACATGTAGCCAAGTCCCTCGAGTTCACTCCCAGCAGCTGCTGATGCATGGAACCCTGGGCCCATCCACTCCACTGCTGACCAGGCCGCCTGTGCTGAGCCTTCCTGCGGGCCTCCCTGCTGCCTCTGTGGGACCCTGTGAATTGGAGTCCATCAGGCTGGATGAGAAAACCCTCTCATGCTGGGCATTGCAGACTCCAAAGGGTGAAACACAGAGGCACCTCATTCAGCCTTTTAAACCTTTGGGCTCAGCCCCAAGGCAATCGTAGAATCCCCACCCCCAGAGAAGCAAGGCAGCTACAGCTCTCCCTCCCCTTGGTCAGTGGCTCTAAACTGTTCTGTTTGCATGGCCCCTTCTGTTGTGTGTGTGTCCTCTGCTCTCTGCATTTTTATTTGTCAAACTGTACCAATGAAGAACCATTCACTTTTCCTTTCCTGATTAAGATGTCCACGACTGAATGTACAATAAAACCAATGTCCCAATGATTCTTATGATGTCATCAACAGCCAATCAGAGCTTCTTACCAGCATGATATAATCAATGTGACCACAATGAGTTGATACAATTTCAGCAAGCAAACATAATTGAAAACAAACAAAAAGCAAAGTGAAATAAGTCAGAGGTTATATCTTTCTCTTAGTGTGCCTTATTTAAGTTTGTGACATACAGCACATTGTACACATTGCATATAAAATACCTGTTTTGTTTGTTGTTGTTGTTGTTTACAAAATTAAATGGATAATCGAATCAAAAAAAAAAAAAAAAAAGAAATAAGTCAGAGGGAGAAGGTAAAATACCTTATGATTTCCTTCATTAAGTAGTAGATAACAACAACAATAAACAAACACATAGAGACTGAGATTGGATTGGTGGTTACCAGAGGGGAAGGGGGAGGAGGAGGGCTAAAAGGGATAATTCGCACATGTGTGTGGTGATGGGTTGTAATTAGTATTTGGGTGGTAAACATGATGTAATCTATGCAGAAATAGAAGTATAATGATGTACACCTGAAATTTATACAATGTTATAAACCAATGTTACTGCAATAAACAAAAAATTTTTTAAAAAAAGAAAAGAAACAAAAAGACTTGTTCAGTTCCAAATTTCTTTGTCCTCTTGGAAAAAAAACCCACCTGCCCATTTTACTTACTTATGTATTTGTTTACCTATACTTGCTGATCCTGGGTTAAAAATACACATGAGAGGTACCCCCCAACTCCCCCCAAGTGTCTCCTGTTCTTGGCTGTTGTAGTGGATGCGATTGAGGTGTAATGATAACGTCCTAAGACTCGAGGGACCATGATTGCAATGCAGGCAGGAACAGGAGTCAACTGCATGCTCACTGCTTCCAGCTTTGGTCCTCACGACTTCTGGACTGATGTTTCGCAGAACCATGCTGGTCACCTCTTCCTCTGCCTCCCACAAGCAGGAAGAGGAGATGCCCGCCACCTCTACAATATGCAGATGTGGATTGGCGGTCTTCATGAAGTGGCCAAAGGACAGCTTTGCATAGGAAGGTGACAGATTACCTACTACCTTTCTACCTTAACGAGGAGAGAACTTCAATCTGGCCTGAGACCCCTGACCCTGCCGCCAAGGCCCTGACATCAATGCCCCAGATTACAGAGCTCACCAACTTGGTGCAGGATTTGAAGCCCATGCAGAGCCACATCTTCATTGACCATGCTTGTAGCCATTGCAAATAACAAAATCTACAAGCGGGAGCTTTTCCAACTTGTAAAATTTTTTGGAAGAACGTAAGTATTTTACAGATTCCAAGACCAAATGAATAAACACACTTCAGAGGCAAAGAATTGAGGGTTGCTCAGAAGACTCAACAGGTGGTCTGTTAAATACGATCTCTACAACAGCAAAGGGATTAGGCAGACTTAGCAGAAAATCACTCAGCCTGGGGGTGTATTTTGAAATCCAAACTTAGTAGGACAAAGACTGATTGCCCTGAGGCAACTTATCTGCTGCGCTCCGCAGCGGGGCATCACCAATCCCGGGCCAGAGCGCTGCAGGGGAAGGAGGGCGCCCTCCGCGCAGCGCAGCTCGCATCTGCGGTTTCGCCCATTCGGCCTCCCGCACCGATTCCCCGCGTGCAAGTCCCCTCTGTCCGTCGGTCGGTGGTTCCGCGGAGCCGGCTGGGGGCCCGGGGCTCCGGGCACGGTACGGGAAGCTCCGCCAGCCTCGATGGCGGCGGCGGCTCCTGTCGGGCCCGGCGGTGCGGCTGTCGCGCTCGGTGGCGGCCCGCGGCTCCGACGGGCGCCTTCTGCAAGGGGCCCACGCGCACGCTGCTCTCCTTCTTCCACCTCACCTGGCGGCTGCGCATGAACTTCCCCTACTTGTACGTCGTGGCCTCCGTGATGCTCAACGTCCGCCTGCAGATACATATTTAGAGCAACTAACTTGGGGGACATGGGTGTGTGTGTGTGTGTGTGGGTGTCAGTAACTAACTTGGGGACATGGTGTGTGTGTGTGTGTGTGTGTGTGTGTGTCCCGGCAGCATGGCTGCCTTCCACCCACCAGCTCACCGCCTCTAGAGCAAAGCAACCAGCTCCTCGCACTCTGCGGACTGGCCCGCCTGTCTTTCCATTGCCTCCTTCTAACAGAAATGGGCCAGTAGAATCATGATTTCATGGAATGCCTGCAGTATAAACCAAAAAGCCTGAGATATAACGAAAAGTGGACTCTCAAGGAAATGGAGAATTCAAGGACCAGAAAAGAACTTAGAAATCTGAAAATCCTCAAATGTTTGAGAAGTGCTTGCATCCATAAAACAAAAGACAGCACGAACTTCAGGAAATGACAATGGGCACAGGATGCCCCAAGGAAAAAGGAAAGGTTGCTAACAAGTTAAATAAAGAGCAACTGTACAGGAATGGTCCCAATCGGAGGCCAATCTTCCAAATTAGAATAAGACTAACAGACTTCCAACTGAAGGGAATGAATTCTCAGCAACAGATGGATGGAGTTTGCAGCTGGAGGAAATCAATAACATGACCTGGAAGGCATACATTTCTTCATCCCAAAAGAAACACAATGGCAAACAGAAGCTACAGGGGAAACAAAGATTTCCAACTGTACATGGAAAGCATGCTATAAAAGTGACCTCAGATGGGGCCTGCTTGTGAACTGTAGCCAGGAGCAAGAGACGGAATGAGCTTGATCATTGGCACGTGGACCAAGACTCTGCAGGCACAGATGAGAAAATCCAATTGTAGCATCCCACTTTGCTACTCAGTGAACAGTATTTAAATAACACTGCAATGGAAATATTAGTTACGGTTTCCGTTTTTAGAGTGAATCTCTAGGAAAAGCAGGGAAGACTTCATTGTGGTTAGAGAGCAGATGGGAATGTTCCCAACTTGACAGTGTGCAGGACACGCAGCAAGTTGGCAGGCAGCGGGCAGGAAATGGAACAGGGTGTTCTTCTCATGAGGCAGGAAGCCCAGGTACTGTCTCCAGTTGAAAGAATAAGACAGGTTTACTTGGATCATATTAGTAAAGTGAACAAGGACACCAACAGAAGAGTGAGAAGTAGTGACACAAGCAGACCGAGGGGGAAGAGAGCTGGCGGGACTGCTGGAGTCAGCAGAAAAGGCCTCACGCCACCAAGTCAACAAGTTGTAATAAAAGCACGTTATTGAGAAAATGGAGGTAACCTCTCAACAGACGCGTGTCAAGTTTTTGCCTCTGGGTTGAGAACAGAGAGTGCAGAAGGATGGGCAGGATTCACTGCTTTCATTATGCGCTCTTTGTACTATTTGATTTTTTAAAAACTATACATGCATGTATTGCTTTGATTAAAAATTAAAACTATTAAAAATGAATTTACTGCAATTAGAAGGAAATTTGGGAGGGCATTATGGAGTGGCACACAAGGCCGGGTAGATTCTGGCCTTCCTGCCTTTCTGCAATAGTGTATGAGGTCCTAAATGTTCCTGAGTCATCACATGAAATATGACTTCCATGCTTTCACAAGCAAACTCATATAGACTTCACGGGGGTTGGAAATGGAAATGCTTCCAAAACTAGAAATGGCCGGTAATCCTCAAAGTTAGCCCAGTAGCTTGTTCACTCCTATGAAACTTTTGCATCACCAAACTCTCTGTGATGGCTTCAGTACTTAAGGTAAAAAAACCAAACAAAAATGTGATTAATTTTTGAAAACTTAAAAATTGGACAAAGCGCCTGTGGGTGTTTATACAAGGTTCTCAAGCATTTTTAGTTGGATTGGTCATAATAGCAAGACAGTGGGGGTCACGCTGGGCAAGCCAGTGGAGAGCCGAACATCCACCACAATAACCAAAAGTGCACACTCTAAGCAGGGTGGGAAAGTGCTGCCTGATGCCAAGGCGCATGCAGGAAGGCTGGTGAGAACATCACAGAGGAAGGGTCAGACTCAGGCCAGAACTCCACTGTCCCCTGACCTCCATGCAGCACTCCCTCCACCCTGTGTGTAGCTACCACTGCAGGGCTGTGCTGGGTCCATGGGCACAAGCCGCTGACTTAGGGAGGCACTTTCCAATGAGGCTCTGAGAGTGTCTGGGGCTGTCCTGCTCCCGGTGGCGAGCTGGGCTGCGGGCTCAGGGGTGCAGGTGCTCCTGGGGAAGGCCAAAGAGGAGGGTTCCCCAGTGTTAGAGCAGATCTCCTCTGCATGTGGATTAGTCCGCCAACTCGCCGTCAGAACCAATACAACACACAGACTGGGGGCTTAAACAGCAGACCCCGACTTTCTTATAGTTCTGAAAGACCGGAAGTGCAAGATCAAGGTGCCAGCAGGGTTGGTTTCGCTGAGGCCTCTCTGTTCCTGAAAGTTTTCAAAAAGGCCACCTTCTCACCTCGTGTGCTCACTTGGCCTTTCTTTTTCTTGGTGCGTAGAAGCGAGAGTAGAGCTGCTGTCCCTTCCTCCTCTTACAGGGACACTAGTCCTGTCCCTCAATAGGTCCCACCCTTATGGCTCCTTGTACTTAACCTTAATGTCAGTCTCCTTAAAGGCCCCAAGTGTCCAAATTCAGGCACACTGGGAGAGTTAGGGTTTCCCCACATTAATGAATTTGGTGGGGGACACAAACTCAGTCCATAACACAGCAGGTGAGATGGGTCCCCAAAGATGTCTCTTGTGGTAATAATATCCCCTTGCTGCTGGATGATAACTGCCACCTCTGGACTGGATCTTATTTACTGGCTCCCTCCACCACACTGCAAAGCAGAGAGCACATTTGAATGGCACTCAAGCTTCTCACTGGCATCCTCAGCCCAGAGAGAACAGCCAGCAGAAGTGTTTTTGAAAGCTTCTGATGCCTCCCCTCACCACACCAAGTTTCTCTGAGGCAAGGGTTCCAGGACAGACGCTTGAACACTTTCTTTGGAGGGCAAAGGTAGGAGGAATGGGTGGATGCTCATGACATCCAATACAGTGCATCCTCATGTTGAGAAGTTTCTGAATGTTTCCTTCTACACGATGCCAGTGGCAAGCTTCCAGCTCTGTCAATGCCACATGTCACAGGCCAGCATCTGGTCCAGGGGTTTGCATTAGGCCACCCAGAAAACAGAATCACAGCCTGCAAGGCCTGAGCCCAGCAGAGTGAATAGCACTTTATGAATGCCTACTACTCGCTCTCTTGGGTGTTTAACTCTATTCCTTGGTGGACACTGCATGTCACTTCCTCCACCCCTGGATAAATGCTCTTAATTCAATCTAGAAGGATGACAAAAGCATCTATGTGGATGGGGATAATTATCCTCTCCATGAGGTGGCCCCTCTCCTCCTCCACAAGCACGGAAACACCCTGGGTCCTGCATGGAATAGGAATAGACAGCAAGTATTGAATCACAGCATGAAAATGATGATTTAATCCTTCTCAGTGGATCTGGAATGACCTCCATCTTCACACACTAAGCATTTTATCTTCTATACTGGGTGGGGGGATCAAGGGGTTACCAGTGATTTTGACTCTCCCAATGCCCATTGCCCCCCCTACAATGATAAGTGCAAGCTAATCTCTGCATTCTACCATTCCCTTTGGTCAGCGAAGGGAAAAGAAAACAATGTGGGGATGTGGATCCCCTCTAGGGCCAGCGAAGTGGGAAAAAGTGCACCAGGGTGCCTCCTCTGAGAAAGGGCCTCCTCTCCTAAGAAGTCAGTGCAGGGCAGTGTAAGTTCCTTTTTGTTGCCTGTGGAAATTGCCTTCTCAGATCTGGATGTGGCCCCAGGAACTGCTGCTGTAGCCATCTTCCCTTGGAGCCTGATGAGTGAAGCCAAGTCATAGAGAGGATGACAGAGCCATAGGCTTACAACCACACAAAGTAGGGGGAGCTGGAGCCCTGTATCTAGAGCCTGATATATCTCTGGACTTCTCTCCTGCTGACTCTAAAGAAAGGGAAGCTCTTTTACTAAGTGTGTAACAGGCATTTGAAGGGTGCACATGTGCATTCCTCTGTGTGTGTGTGATGCTATATCTCGCCCAACAGAAATTAGTAGGAGTCGCCAAAGTCAAGTATTACCCTTCATCCAAACTGGGTCACTGGGATGCACTGGAAGGAGCTTTAGTGAGAATAAATCAGAAGACTCAGATGGTGAAAGCTGAGGCTGAGTGGAGGGAGGGGACCTTCCAAGGTCAGGCTTTGGAAGTTAGCAGCAGATATAGACTAGAACTCTAGATCGGCCTGGGAGAGTCTGGAAACTTTCCACAGGTATTCTAGGATTCTCAATGAAGCAAAGCAACAGTTGGGACAAGAGAAAAGTGTTCTCGAAATGACTGGATTTCAAAAAGGCATCTCTCTAAAGAGCCCGGGCCATCAGATATATTTTTAAAAGTAGTCCCTTCTCAAGGAATATATCAACTGAGAAAGGGCTTGTGGGAAACCACAGTTGTTCCCAGCCAGACATATGTTCTCTGCCCAAACCTTAATACCCAGGGGAGATGGGTACTTGTGGGCAGAGTAATTGGCTTCTTGGCTGCACAACAGGCTCTATGGGAAAGGTACTGCTGCCCCCTCACCTCTCCTTCCTGGGGTCCCAACCTAGACTTTGTTTCTCCCTCAGTCCTCCTCTTCCCCAAGCTGGTAACCTGGCCTCTGAGGAATCCACACACACAGTTCAGGGCGCTGCTTGCTCCAAGGCACCATATCATGACAGACAGTCATTTGACCTTCAACCTGTTGTATTTCCATGCTCTGAATTCGCAAAACGCCAGTCAATAAATCTAACTTCTGCCTGTGCAGGCACAGGCTAAAACCAACAAATACACTGCCATCCAGAGGTCATTTTTTTCTTTTTTTGGAGAAGATGGTAAGTGATAACAATTTTTATTTGGGATGTTGATTCTCTTTTTTTTTGTTTGTTTATTGTGGTAACATTGCTTTTATAAAATTGTATAAATTTCAGTGTGTACATCATTGATATACTTCTATTTCTGCATGGATTGCATCATGGCAATTCTCATGTGCACCACCCAAATAGATTTGAATTACAATCCATCATCACAGACATTCTTATTTATCCCTTTCACCCTCCTCCCTCTCCCCACTTCCCCTCTGGTAAACCACCAATCCAATCTCTGTCTCTATGTGTTTGTTTGATGTTGTTAGCATATCTACCACTTAAGGAGTGAGACTCATACAGTATTTGGACCTTCCTCTGGACATATTTCTAACTTTGCATCATACTTCCTCAATGTCCATCCATGTTGTCACAAAAATGGCTGATTCCTCATCGCTGCTTATGTCTGAGTAGTATCATCTCCATTGTGTATATATACTCGATCTTCTATCCATTTGTCCCTTTGGGATGGGCACTTAGGTTGCTTCCCCAAGTCTTGGCTATTGTGAATAAAGCGCTGCAATGAACACAAGTGCAGTGTATCTTTATGCATTGGTAAAGCTTATGCCTTCACTCTTGGATAAATACCCAGCAGTGGGAAATGGCTGGGATCGTATGGTAGTTCTATCCTTAATTTTTGAGGAATCTCCATCACTGTTTTCATAGTGGATGCAACCAGTTTGCACTCCCCACTCAGCAGTGTGTATGAGAGTTCTTCTCTCCACATCCTCTCCAACACATGTTGTGCTTCCTGTCTTGTTAATTATAGCCATTCCTGACGGCTTATGAGAGTGATATCTCATTGTAGTTTTGATTTGCAATTCCCCTGATAAGTTAATGATGTTGAACATCTTTTCATGTGCCTGTTACTATCTGTATATCTTCTTTGGAGAAATGTCTGTTTCAAATGTCTTTTTTGCCCCTTTTTTAATTGCTAGCTTTTTTCTTGTTGAGATGCATGAGTTCTTTATATATTTTGGAGATTAAGCCCTTATCAGATGTATGGTTACAAATATCTTTCTCCCAATTGTTAGTTTGTCTTTTTTCTCACTTTGTTGATGGTTTCCTTTGCTGTGCAGAAGCTTTTTAGTTTAATGTAGTCCCATTTTATTTATTTTTTTCTATTGTTTCTCTTGGTCTGTTAGACATGAAAAGCTTGAAAATATGTTGCTAAGAGGGATGTCAAGAGCATACTGCCTAGGTATTCTTCTCAGTAGTTTCCATAGTTTCAGGTCTTACATTCAAATCTTTAATCCATTTGGAGTTAATTTTATGCGTATGGTGTAAGGTGTGGTAATGGCTCTACTTTCATTTTTTTTGCATGTGGTTGTCCAGTTTTCCTGTAACACCATTTATTGAAGAGACTTTCCTTTTCTCCATTTGTATGTTCTTTGCTCCTTTGTCGTAAGATTAGCTGGGTCCATAGATGTGTGGGGCTTCTTTCTGGGCTTTCGATTCTATTCCATTGATCTGTGTGTCCGCTTTTTGTGCCAGTACCATGCTGTTTTGGTTACTATGGCTTTGTAGTATATCTTAAAAATCAGGAAGTGTGATACTTTCCAGCTTTGTTCTTTGTCTCCTCAGGATTCCTTTAGTGCAATTCGGGGTAGCTTTTGTTGTTCCACATATAAAAATTTTAGGATTCTTTGTTCTATTTCTATGAAAAATGTTGTTGGAACTTTGATAGGGACTGCTGATTGAATCTATAGATTGCTTTAGGAAGGTATCGACATCTTAACTACGTTAATTCTTCCTAGTCCTAAGAGCACGGAATATCTTTCCATTTCATTGTGTCTTCTTTCAATTTCTTTTCTAGCAGTGTTTTATAGTTTTCTAAATGTACAGATTTTTCACCTCTTCTGGTCAAGTAAGTTTATTCCTAGGTATTTTATTTCTTTTTGTTGCAATTGTAAATGGGATTGTATTCTTAATTTCTCTTTCTGCTACTTCAGTTAGTGTATAGAAATGGAACTCACTTTTGTTTCTTTGATTTTGTAGATCCTGTAGTTTCAAACCGGTGATTCGCTTATTACTTCTAAAAGTTTTTGGGTGGATTCTCTAGGGTTTTCTATATATAAAATCATGTCATCTGCAAATAGTGACAGTTTCAATTTCTTCCTTTCCAATTTGGATCCCTTTTATTTCTTTTTCTTGCCTGATTGCTCATACATAGGACTTCCAATACTATGTTAAATAGGAGTGGTAGAGAGTGGCATTCTTGTTCTGGCTCCTGTTCCTTAGAGGGATAGCTTTCAGGTTTCCTCTTCACCATTGAGGATGATATTAACTGTGGGTTTGTCTACATATGGCTTTTTATTATGTTGGAGGTACTTTCCTTCTATACCTATTTTATTCAGAGTTTTTACTCATAAAATGGATGCTGTATCTTGTCAAATGCTTTCTCTCTGCATCTATTGGAGATGACTATGTGATTTTTATTCTTCATTTTATTAACAATGTGGGTGTATCATAGTGATTGATTTAGTGGATGTTGGAACCATCCCGGCATCCTGGGGAATAAATCCCACCCTGATCATGGTGTATAAATCTTTTAATGTATTGTTGTATGCCATTTTGCTAGTATTTTTTGTGGAGGATTTAAAAATTGCACGATGTTCATCAGTGCGATATTGGCCTGTAATTTTCTTTTTTTTGTGTTGTCCTTGTCTGGTTTTGGTATCAGGGTAATGTTGGCTTCAGAGAATGAGTTAGGAGCTTCTCCCTCCTCAATTTTTTTAAAGAGTTTACAGAGAAGGATAGGCACAAAGCCTTCTTGAAACACTGGGTAGAATCTGGCTGGTGGAGGCCAAGTGGTCCTGGACTTTTATTTTTGGGAGGCTGACAGACTGTTTCGATCTCCTTACTGGGTGATTGGTTTATTCAAATCTCTCTATTTCTTCTTGATCCAGCTTTGGCAGATTTTATGAGCTCCAAGAATTTCATCCATTTGTTCCAGGATTGTCTAATTTAGAAGGCATATAGCTTTTCATAGTATTCTCTTGTTAACTTTTGTATTTTTAGGTGTCCCCTGTAGTTTCTCCTCCTTCATTTCTGATTTTACTTATTTGGAGCCTTCTTTTTTCTCCTTGTTGAGTCTAGTTAAAGGCTCTGGCTTACTTTAATACATCTTTTCAAAAACCAAATTTTAGTTTCATTAATTATTTTTATTGTTTTTTTAGTCTCTATTTCATTTATTTTCTGGTTTGATTTTTATTATTTCCTTCTTCTCACTGATTTGGGGCTTTGTTTGTTCTTCTTCTACTTCCTTTAGGTACATTATTTACATTGTTCATTTGAGATTTTTCTTGTTTGTTGAAAGATAGGCCTGTATTGCTGTAAACTTCCCTCTTAGGAATCATGGTTTTGCTCTATCTCATAAATTCTGGGTATGTCGATTTTTCACTCCTCATTTGTCTCCAGGTATTTTTTACTTTCTCTTTTGATTTCTCTTTTTTCACACTTAATCTAATCATTGTTCAGTGTTATTTTGTTTAAACTCCACATATTTGTGGCTTTTCTCTAGATTTTCTTCCAATAACTGATTTCTTACTTTCATACTGCTTGTAGGCTGCAAAGATGCTTGGTATTATTTTCAGCTTATTTAATTCATTCTTAAATTTATGGAGACTTGTTTTAGGCCCAATATGTGATCAATCCTGCAGAATGTTCCATGTGCATTTAGAAAAGAATGAGGCATTCTTCTGTTTTTGGATGGAAATGTTCTGTATATATCTACTATGTCCATGTGTTCTAGTGTGTCGCTTAAGGGCAATGTTTCCTGCATGGATCTTCTGGGTTTGGATGATCTATCCATTGGCTTAAGCAGAGTGTTAAATTCTCCTACTATTATTGTGATACTGCTCATTTTCTCTCTTTTTATGTCTGTTAATAATTGTCTTATATATTTAGGTGTTCCTAATGCTATGCCTTAGACATTGATGTGTAAAGGGAAGTGTTATATGCTCTTGCTGGATTGTTCCCTCGATCATTATGTAATGCCTTTCTTTGTCTCTTTTTACAGTTTTTGTTTTAAAGTCTATTTTGTCTGATATGAGTATTGCTACCCCCACTTTCTTTTCATTGCCATTTATGTGGAATATCTTTTTCCCATCCCTTTCTGCCTTCAGGTTTCAGAGCATCTTTAGGTCTGAAGTGGGCCTCTTCTTTGCAGCATATATATGGGCCTTGCTTCTTATCCAATCAGCCACCCTATGCCTCCTAATTGGAGCACATTTGAGTCCCTTGACGTTTAAAGTAGCTATTGACAAAAGGTGCCTGCTGCCATTTTTAAACTTTTTTTCTCTGCAAGTTTTAGCAGTCCTCTCTCCTTCCTTTCTTTCTTCTCTTGCTCTCCCTCCCTTGTGGCTTCTGATGGGCCTTCTTTAGTATCAATAGTCAGTATTCCTTTCTCTTAGATTTTTTTGTATATTTATTATAGATTTCCGTCAGTGATTACCATGGGGTCCATATACAGTAAATCCTACGATATAGGAATCTATGCTAAGTTGATGGTCTCCTTTAGTTTGACCTCTGTCTGAAAGCTCTACTCTTCAACTCCCTCCTCCCACATTTCATGTTTTTCATATCATATCTAACCCCTTTTTATGTGCATTTTTATCCATTACCCTCTTATCATGGAAATACATAACTTTGCCTATTGGTGGTCAGCCCATTTCCCCAACAAGTCCCTTTAGCATTTCTCTTATAGTATTGGTTTCTTGGTGGCAAACTCCTTTAATTTTTGCTTGTCTGGGAAACTTTTTATCTCTTCTTCTATTTTCAATGATAACCTTGCTGGCTAGAGTATTCTTGGCTGTAGGTTTTTCCTTTTTAGCCCCAAATATATCGTGCCACTCTCTTTCTAGCTCAGGAGGTTTCTGCTGAGAAGTCAGCTGGACAGCCTTCTGGGGGCTTCCCTTTGTATGTAGCTTGTCTTTCTCTTGCAGCTTTTAGCATCTTTCCTCTTCCTCCAAATTTCTGGACATTTTAATTATGATGTGTCTTGGTGTGGGCCACTTGGGGCTTATCTTGGTTAGTGCTCACTGTGCTTCCTGGGTACCTGGATGTCTGTTTCCTTCCTTAGGTTAGGTGTCACTTGGCCATCTAGTTTCTTCAAATAGATTCTCTGCTTCTTTGTCTCACTTCTTCTACTCTTGGGACATTATATAACACGTATGTTAGTGCACTTGATGTTGTGCCAGAGGTCCCTTAGACTGTCCTCAATCCTTTTAATTCTTTTTTCTTTTACCTCAAGTTCAGATTAAGATTTCTTCTAGTCTTTTATCCAGCTCGCAGATCCGCTCTTCTGTATCCTCAACTAGTTTTTGGAGTCCCTCTAGTGGAATTTTTTCATTTCCAGCATTGTATTCTTCAGTTCCTGATTGGTTCTTTTTCATATCTTCCATTTCTTTGTTGACATTCTCAATTGAGCCCAATCCATTCTTTTCCCAAGATCAGTGAGCATCCTTAACACTCTTTGTTTGACCTCTCTGTCGGGTAGTTGCTCACTCCCTGTTTCACTTCTAGTTCCTTTTCTGACGCTTTTGTCCTGTCTCCCTTACTTGGAACGTACTCCCTTGCCTCTCTCATTTTGCCTCTTTTCAAAAGGCAGCTGTGCTCATGTCTATGTATTAGGTAGGTCAGCTACGCTTCCTGCTCTTGGAGAGGCACCCTATGTGCAGTGATGCCTTATGAGGTCTGGCACTGTGCTTCCCTCAGTTCTGAATGTTCCTACAGAGTGACCCCTACGTGGGCTACGTGTGTCCTTCTGTTCAGGCATGGTTGCTCTCCTGTAGGTGCCTAGGGAGGCTGAGCAGCTATGCCCCTGGCCAGCTGTTGTAATGCTCAGCAGCTTGTAGCTATGGCAGGGCCCTTCAGTCTCTTTTTTCTGGTGTGGGAGCCCTTGGGCACAGTTGACTGCAAGCTCTAATACCACATTTGTAAGGCATTCTCCCTTTGTATGTGAGCAGGCCTCAGTGTGGCAGGTTGTTAGGCCCAGGGGCTTACACTAAGGTAAGCCTCCAGCCTTTGGGTCTTTTATCATCTCTCTGGAGCATTGCAGTTGTAGTGGGGCTGGCCTCAGGCATGGGGAGCAGCGATTTGCTTTAGGCTTTAGGAAGGTGGGGCAAACTCCTATGTGGGACTCTTGAGAAGCACAAGTCTTCTGCAGCTGACAAGCCCCACCAGCCACAGGTCAACATGCACAGTCATCATTGTCCTGCCCCCTGGTGTATGCCCCACCTCCCGAAGTGGATCTAGTCTCTCCAAGGCGGGAGTTTCATAGCAATGCACCACCACACCCTGCACTCTCCATCCACTCCTTGCACATGCCCTGCCTCACAGAGGATCTCGCTCGCCAGGCTGCAGAGAGGAACCCGAAGTGGCAGCCTACTTAGCAGGCCCAGAAGTTCCCCAAGGGCTTGTTGTTGGGCTTGTCCTCAGTACCAACATTGGAAACCAAACAGGAACCGATATTCTGAGCCTGCTCAGAAGGCCAGTCCATACCACATTCTCACTTCTAACACAGATAAACAAGCCATGGCTTATTTATCAACGCCAAAGTAAAGATTCATTGATCCCAGTACAGTGGCTCCAAATCCCTAATCCTGCATCTGAACTTTGCACAACATTCCAGCTGTGGGCTATATGTTGATTTTCTCTTCCACTCTTTCTGGTGGTGACACACGAGATTCCTTTTATTTACTGTAAACTTAAAAGGAAAATTCACCAGTTATTTTCCCCAAAAACCAAGTTTATTCAGGAAAAGCCACAAAAGAATCACAATTCGGGATGCAAAGTATGCTATAAAACTATAGGCCAAAATCTGGAAAACAAAGGAGGGGGCTTGCTACAAGAGTAGAGAGTAAGGGAAAGTAGGGAGGTGCTGCTCTAAAAGAAAGTCCATTAGAGAAAGGGGAACAGGCCAGGGTGGAACGGCTTCTCATCGGTTGAGCTGTTGCCAGATGGGGAGAGAAATCTTCCTTTAATGGTAAAGCATTTGTACTTCCTCTTGGAGATGCAAAGCCCAGGTCCCTTCCTGTTTGGAGTAATTGATGATGTATGATAGGGCTTCAGACCTGCCCCTTACAGGCATTCCCAACTCCAACTTAGTTCTGGCTTTCTCTTATGTATTTCACAAATTTCTCTTAGGGCATGAAGATGGA
>NC_141940.1:40014-80187 GCF_057802395.1 Ceratotherium simum simum | reverse complement strand
TATCATTTGAGCAAGGAGTTAAGGGAATGGGTTCCATAACTTCAAAACATTAATTGTTGCCTTCAGAATCCTTGCCCTTGAGGGGATCCTGAAGTTCCCACTCCAATCAATGCGTCTGGGTCTGAGAACTGGCTCAGGTCTGGCCATTGGGTGAGAGACCATGATTTTCCATTCCATTGGCTACTGTGGGGAGATCAAAATTTGGCCACCTCAACATATATCCCTTTACCTTGAATATTTTCTCTGATGGTCATTGGCCTCCCCACTAACTGCCTAAAGGAATTTAACTCCGGGTATGGACAGACTGGCAGGGTCCTCGCTAAGCCCATTTTTATCCAAGTTCTGTTTACCAAATATTTACATTTGTAATGGTATCTCCTCTCTGTACTGGGAAGAGGGGATGAACTTCTCTCTGGAAACTCTTATCAGTACAGAAGTAAGGACTTAAATCTACATACTCTTGATTCCTGTGATTTCTGTCTCCCTCTTGTCTCCTCCCCACCCCCAACATCCTCCTTTGTCTTTAGCTGAAGATAGTATTTAAGGTGAGAATCTCTGCCATTTTGTTGGGAAAGTCAGTTTCCCTGGTTTCTGCCATGTATACATGTTATCAAACTTGGTATTATTTTCTCCTGCTAACCTGTCTTTTTAATTATTTTGGCCAGCCATAAGAACCTTAAGGGAAATGGTGGAGGGGGATTCTCCTCTTCCCCAACAGTTTTGGCTCCCACCTGGTAGGGGCAAAAATTTCTCTGGCTGTACACTGATCGCTCCTGGACGGCTGCAGCAGAGAAGTCCTGGACCCCTGACAAGAGCTGGCAGGAGGTGAGAGTTCTTACCATGTCAGTCTCTCGGATCTCTGCCTGCAGGGTCCAATAGAAGCAGGAGTGGTGAGTTTTTTTTCTTTTGAAATGTAGATTAACAGGAGAATATATTGGTGAAGCTAGTTTCTTGGACTCAGCGACTCTAGGATCTGGTTGAGTACCCATTGGATAATTGATTCGTTTCCTCCCAGAAATAGTGCTTGTCTCTGTCTCTCTTTTGTCATTTGTCATAAGACACAGGCATCTCTATAAGCCTGTCATCTGGGCTTTGTCTTGTTCTGTGTCTTGAGAGCTTGGCTTTGTGCCTTTTCTGGTCTCTGCCATCTGGAGAATGTACATCCCTGCGTGCATCCTGGCAGCCAGTCCAGTAGACTGGGGTTCTGAGAAACTCTCTTTGTCCGGCTGTGCCTACTCTCAGGGAAGTTTGTCATAAGGGGTCCCTTTGTATAAGGGGCCTTTGTCATCTCTCGTGCTTTCTTATTTTGGGAGTGAATTCTCGGATCTCTTTTGAGAATGCCTCTTGTGTCCATAGTTAAGCTTGGGATGAGTCGCTGTTAAGATTAAGATCCTACTCGCCCATGGCCAGACGATGGATCATTTAAATTAGAAAAACTTCTAAATTGGGCAAAAAAATTTTTGAGAGCTCTCACATAATTGTGTTATTGGTACCTAAGAAAAGGCCAGGAAAAAAAAAAAGGGGAACAATTTGAATAGCCTTAAGACCCTGACTCAGGTTACAATTAAATTGAAAAAATGTAAAAGTGTAAGATTATAAAGGTTGGAATGTTTGAGCTAATTTTTATATAAAAAGGTTACATCAACTTTGCCTGAGTCTGTTTTAAAATGTCTGCTCTTTTGCCTGATTGTGTGGTGGGAATAGCCATATTCCCACATGTATATCCCACATCCCAGATACAATGCAGACATGCAGCCTTTGTTTGTCAAATAAACTGATGTCATTTCTATTACGGAACTGGTTAACAGGAATAATAACTTAAATGATGACTAATTTTATATAAAGTCTTGTAGGCAATGTAAATAATTATTGGGAACAAGTAACTAAATATATGTGAAAAAAGATAAATGTTGGGTGAACTTTTAACAATAATTATGGGTTGTGGTGTATATAGCTTCCAAATTCTTTTTGGTGACTTAAAACTTGAGAGTTTTGCTAAATTTTATGATAAAAATTCATTGAGTATCTAGATCATTTTCAAATAAGATAAGATATTAGACATTGATTGCTAAACATAGGTTTGTCTACTTTTGGCTTCTTATTACAGGGAACTAAAAGGTGTTTTGGGTCTATTGGTAAACATGTCTTATGTTTTATTAAAATATTGTACTATAAAATAACATGTTTCCAGAATTATGAAGTGTTTATAATTTTTCCAAGCCACAGAATGCTAATGTAAAAGAAAGTTTATAATTGCTTACTTAGTTTTTACTTAGAAATTAAGGTTTCTAAGTGTTTAAAATTCTAATATGTGATTAAAGCTACTAAAAAATTAAGAAAAATATGTTTGTATTCAAGGAAAGTATGAGATGTGTTTTAGCAAAGTAGGTATGAAAATTGGAAATATTTTATTGATTTGGTTAGGAAAGATAAATTTGTCCCAAAGCACTGGAAGGGAAGAGGGAAAGGCATGGGACAAATTGTAAATGTAAAAGTAAGTGACAGAAAGTTTTTGAAAGTAAAACCCTGAGGAGTCTTATACATGGTCAAGATGGCTAAGATTAAACTAAATCCAATTAAATAAATAAGTTTTAATGTCAAAAGTAAGCTGGAACAAGATTAAAATTTGTTTTTTTTTCTCTTAAAAGGATAAATTTCTTAAAATTGATAATGAAGTTATATAAAAGTTTTCTTTACCTTTGAGTAAGTCTACCTAAAGACAAAAATATATTTGTTTTGTTAAAATAATTTTCTATGTTCAAAAAACTGAGGTCTCTCTATTAAGACTTTTTAGACTGTAATGCTGATTGCCCTTGACTATTTATATTTTTGACAAGCTCCCAGAATTCCATATCTTAAATAAAGTCTTTCTTTTGACTTTTTTCTTTGAGAATTTTCAAAGGGCCATAGGACTTCTCAAAGAAGTTTGCTCTCTTCCTATAAGGAGGAAGATATTAAAGTTATTAGGCTTATTCGGTATGTTAAATAACATGGGAAACATTGCCAAATAAGTGATGATAAACCTTCTTAGGTGGTATTAAGTGGGTAAATGTTATTGATGTAGGTGTTTTGAAATTATATAACATTACTGAAATTCTGATCTGTCCTGGTTATCAGTCATAATTCTGGTTATTATTATTTAAAGTGTTGTATGTCACACAGTTAACCAGATTTCTTTGTCAATTGTCGTTTTGGGGTCTTGTTGTTTACAGACTTATTTCTTTGCTCTGATGCTTTTACAAAATATGTTTCACCTTCAGAAAATTTCCTGGAAAGGACTCTAACATTTACTTTGGAATACGGGTTTCTGACAAACTTTCAGATCATAAAACTGAACTGGGTAAGAAATTACAGAATTCTAACTGAGAAACTGATGACTTTGTGAAACTGCTAAGATTAAGGTCAAGAATTCATTACACAGGACTCAATGAACTGATGAGGATAATTTAATTGTTATGATTTTCATTTGAAATATTCCTGATTTTTAATGCTTTGTTTTTCAGATTTAAGGAAAACTTTTTCTCTTTTCTCCTGAGCTAGCTATGACTTATGGCAATTTGGTAAATTATACCTTTGTAAGCAGAATTAAAACATTTATCTTTTTCTCTCTACCTGATCCCTCCAGAATTTAAAAACTGTTAGTAAGTCAGTATTCTTATTTCATAGCAATATAGTTATTTGTATAAGTTCAATAAGAATCTGTTCTCCTTAAAACAGGACAGAATTGGAAACATTGGTTATATTACCAAGACTGTGACTGGAACATCATATTTGCAATATAACCATACAGCTTTTGAGGAATGAAGATTGGATTTCATGGAATAAAGCCACGTGGAAATATTGGCCTGGTACCTTATGTTCCAAGCAGCACTTACTGGATGAGTAAGGAATGTCACTTATCTGGCAGGTACAAGGAACCTCAAAATATTTTGGGAAACCTCGAAAAGAGAGGAATTTACCCAAATCTGTAGGTATTGCAGGTGAAGTCGGATGACAAAATGCTTGGCTTGGCTTTCCTGGCCTCAAGAGGCCTTTAAAGTTCCATCCGAGATTCCTTATAAAAAAAGGCCCAGCAAAGCAGATTTAAAAGAGCTTGTATACTCAGTTGCTATTCTTGCTGCACTTATGTAAATAATTGAATCATGTTTTATTGAAACTAGACTTATTTTACAAACTACTTAGTCTTAATTTGGCTATCTTTGATAAAAATGAGGGCGATTTTAGAGAGAAAAACTATTTCAGTATAAATTATAGTATACATTTGTGGATATTAGATCCTAGTTTTGTTAATTGTCTTTTGAGGGTTTTGTTTTATATCTGCCGACTGGACTGGATCCTAATTTCTTGTAGTCTCCTGCAATATCTGGCTACAGATCTCCAAACTAACGTTTTTGAATTTTTCCATCATTTTCATTTGGAATCACTAAAAACTGAACCTGCCTTTTTTCCTGTAGTCTTGCAAACTAAAGCTGATGGACTTACTATAAATTTAAGAGAGATTCATGTCTGTTGCAAAATGGCACCTGAATACCTGATAACATCATCAGAGACATTTTAAACTGCAAAAGATGCTTTGATGCTGACATCTAGAAATCTTTCTAACTGGCTGTCCTCTGAACTGAAAAACTGGTTTACAATTTGCTCCAAATATTAACTTTGTTTTTCTTTTGTTTCCATAAAAATGCTTCTTATTGAATACTTGATTGCTTGCTTCCACAATATAGGCCTAACTTTGGGAGCCCACCTGCATCACCACCTTCTAAAATGAACTTAATTGGACTGACCTATTATCAGGACTAAGAAATGTGTTGAGTGAGATGGAACAATCTGCCAACTCAGCTTCTGGACTATGAAACCTCTTTAAGTTTCAAGAGGACTGTGAAACTTTTAGTTTCAAAGGCGGGACTGTGGGAGATCAAAATTTGGCCACCCCAAAATATATCCCTTTACCTTGATTATTTTCTCTGATGGACATTTGACCTCCCCCACTAACTGCCTAAAGGAATTTAACTCTGCGTATGGACAGACTGGCAGGGTCCTCGCTAAGCCCATTCTTATCAAAGTTCTGTTTACCAAATATTTACATTGTAATGGTATCTCCATCTCTGTACTGGGAAGGTGGGGGATGGACTCATCTCTGGAAACTCTTATCAGTACGGAAGAAAAGGACTTAAATCTACACACTCTTGATTACTGTGATTTCTGTCTCCCTCCTGTCTCCTCCCCACCCACAACATCCTCCTTTGTCTTTAGCTGAAGATAGTATTTAAGATGAGAATCGCTGCCATTTTGTTGAGAATGTCAGTTGCCCTGGTTTCTCCAATGTATACTTGTTATCAAACTTGGTATTATCTTCTCTTGCTAACCTGTCTTTCAATTATTTGGCCAGCCATAAGAACCTTAAGAGAAATGGCGGAGGGGGATTCTCCCTCTTCCCCAACACTACTAACATCATCCTTTAGATTTTTTTGCTTGCATTAGTCATGCTATACCCTCATTGACTCCCCATCTATCTCCATTATTGAAACATCATATTCTATTAGACATCATCAAGGACCCCGGTGGGTCAAGGTTACTGGGCTGACATTTCAACCTTGATTAATGTTACATTAAGTACAGGCAGCTTTGCCTTGGATGTTTAAATGTTGCCACCTGGCTCCTGCTATTCCAGAATCCTGTCATCTCCAATGAGACTAGGGAGCCTAGTTCCATAGCAGCATCAACCAAGGTCTACAGAAGATAGCCACTACTGAGCTTCCCACGGTGACGGTGCCCCTTTCACCAACACATTCCTTACAGATGTAGTGAAGAGATGCCTTCTGGCCCCTCCCAGGCAACATATCCAGCTGGTGGATTTTCTAGTCTTACACGTTAAATTTATTCTAACATGCCCACGTCTCTGGGCATTAGGCCTGATTTTCATCCCACTCTGCCTTTCAGTTGCAGGAGATGAGTGCCTCTTTAAATGGAGGCTTTCTGGGTTTCATAAGATACTCCAACTTGAGAGCTGGCTGATCTGAACATTCAGGGATTCTATAGAAATTAAAAATTGCCATACACTTTCACAATTATCATAGTTACTGTTACTCCAGGACTTTCAAGAGCTAGAGCTCTTACGTAAGCCATTGAATCTCCTTCCACCTGAAACCCACCTGAATTCACCATAGGTGAGAGACTTAGTTAATATAACGGTGCAAGTATTTTCATTAGCCCACTTCCTACCATCCAAGGCTCTTTGTTTGCCAAACAGCTATTGAGTGATCCAATCTCAAAATCTCATTCTTAGAGTAGGATCACTTCTAGTACCAACTATCTTAGGTCGGTTTCCTTCTGATGCAAATTCAGAGAAAAAGATTTGAATTCAAGTAGTTAATCTGAGAGGTGCCTCTAGGAAGTACAGGTATAGGAGTGGAGAAATGAAAAAGGAAGGAAACAAGGCAATAAAATGTGATAATGAGAAGGCTATTGCTGTGAGCACCTGGGGCTTATTCATGATGCAGATCTCGAGAAACTGTGTAAACCATGCATTAGAATATTTCAATTTGAGGAGTGAGGAAGTTGGATATTTACCCGGGAACTCCTACCTCTATGGTTGCAGGCTGCTGCTGCTGGGAGCATCGACTCCATAGCACTTGCTGGGTATACTCAGCATTTGCTGAGTATTCTTCCATAGCTATTGGAAAAAAAAAAAAAAGCCCTCAGGCAGAGAGTCACAGTTAGATGCCTGCATGTACTAGAAAAGTAAGAAACAAGAGGCTAGGAATGAGCCAAAAATCTACTGCTTTGAGATGCCACTATTATATGTAAAATTTCCTTATGAACTTGATTCTATTTCTGAATTTTCTGTACTGCTCCACTGATCATCTTTCTGATCATTCATTTGCCATGCTGTTTTAATTACAAATGCTTTATTTAGACTATATCTTAATATCAGATAGGGCTATCCTCCCACTCATTATCATCTTCTTCAAGAATTTTCTAGTTGGCTTATATTAATTTTCTTTATAGACTTTATAATCAAATCATCTAGCTCTAAAAAAAGTTATGGATTTTTCTATTGAGATTGTGCTGAATTAGTATCTTATCTTTGGAAGAACTGGCATCTTTATGGATTCAGAAAAAGCTATCTAAAAACAACAGATACTTCTCTATTTGAACAAGTTTTTGTTTTACAGGATTTAAATTTCAATGTATATATATTGTAATATTTCTTATTAAAAGTGCTCCTAATCTTTCATGTTTGGTGTTGCTATTGTAAGTGGGAATTTCTCTTCCATTAAATGTTGTAAATAGTAATAGTTCATATATCTGAAAGCCATATGTTTTAGGAGTTAACTTTTCTCGTGTTGAATAACTCAATTCATTGTTGTTTGAGTTTACTTTTAATCATTCATCTAATCATTAATTCCGTCGGGGTTTCAAGGTAGATTTTGACATCAATTGTCAATAAGGAAATTTTCTCACTTCCTAGTTCTTCTGCTTCTCACTATATTATCTTGCCTGATTGCTTTGGAAAATAATTTTTAAATGTTAAATCGTGTTGGAGAGAATGAGCATCTAAGTCTTCTTCCTGTCTTTAGCAAGAATACCTCCACTATTTCCTCCACTGTTTCCACCTTTAGTAAGATACTGGCTTTAGAGCTAAGAAAATATTGACTTTATCATGTTAAAGAAGCATTAATCAATTGCAATTATGCTGAGGGATTTCACTTCTAAATCAGGAATGGGTATTGAAACTTGTCAAAAACATTTCCAATGTCCCTGAAAGTAATCATATATTTTTTTAATTTTTAGATATTTTGATATATTGAATTTTACTAATGTTCCGCATAATATCTAACCATCTTTACATATTCAGAATAAAACTTCTTGATCATTCTGTATTAAATTGTAATAAGCTATTGGTTTCAGATTGCTCACTTTATATATAATTTTTGCATATATATTCATAGATTGGACTATATTTCGTTTTGTGAAAATTTCAGCAAGGTTAGCTACCAAAGTTATATTAACTGTCATTTCATCAAATAAATTGAGGTGTGATGTACATAAAAAAAAAAAAACCAGAGATTTCAGTTTACAGTTCTGTCAGTTTTGAAAAAAATGTATACCCATGTAACAACCAATCCAATTGAGATAAAGAATATGTCCATCACCCCAGAAAACTCTCATGCTCATTTTCAAGCAACCTCCCACCCCTGACCCACATAACCACTGATCTGATTTCTTTCATAAAGATTGGTTTAGCTGTTCTAGAGGTTCATATAAACGTAGTCATACCACACCATATGTAATCATGTGTGTCTGGCTTCTTGCATGCAACATAATGCCTATGAGATTCATCCTTGTTGTGTGTCTCCACATTTGTTCATTGTTATTGCTGTGTAATATTCTATTTTATGGATATACAATGTTTTGTTTAGCATTTCACTTATTGATGAACATTTGAGTTGATTTCACTTTTTGTCTATTAGAATGAAGCTGCAATGAAGATCTTGCATAAGATTCTTGCATATTTGGACATAAGTTCCTAGGAGAGGAATTGCTGAGTCATAGGGTAGGTATGAGTTTAACTTTTAAAAAACTGCCAAACTCTTTCCAAAGCGGTTGTACCATACTACAGTTCCACCAGAAATGTATATGAGTTTCAGTTGCTCCACATCCTCACCCAAACCAACTAATCTTAGGCATGCTAGGGCATGGGAAGCAATATCTCAATCTGGTTGTAATGTGCATTTTCCTGATAAGTAATGACACTATGCGTCATTAATATGTTTACTGGACAGTTCTGTATTTTCCTCTATGAAGTGACAGCTCAAGTCTTTTTTTGCCCATTTTTGTTTAGGGCTATTTGTCTTAGTGTTATTGAGTTGTGAGAGTTCTTCATATATTTTAGATACATATTTCTTTGTTCTTATGTGTTTTGCAAATATTTTCTCCCAATTTGTGGCTTGCCTATTTAATTTATGAATGATGTCTTCTGAAGAACTGACATTTTTCATTTTGATGAATCCCAATTTATCATTTTTTGTTATCATTAATGCCTATTGCACCCTAAGAAATCTTTGCCTATCCCAAGTTAGCAGTAATATTTGCCTTATTAAAATGTCTAGAAATGTAAACATTTTAGCTTTTATGTTTAATTGTAAGATCCTCTCAAGTTAGTTTTTGTGTATGGCAGGGGTAGGAGTCAAGGTTAATTTTTTTTCATATAAACATCCAGTGTTCCCACCACCATTTGTTATAGACTATATTAAATTATAGTGGTGCTTTCCTCATTGAATTATCTTGGCGCCTGTATTAGTTTTCCATTGGTCACATAAAATTGCCATGTGTTTAATGTCTTAAAACAATGGAAATTTATTATCTTACAGTTCTGTAGGGCTCTATTCCTTTCCGGAGGCACTAGGGGATTTGTTTCCTTGCCTTATCCAGCTTCTAGAGACAACCCACATTCCTTGGCTTGTGGCCCCCTTCCTCCATCATCAAAGCCAGCAGCACTGCATCTCTCTGACCATTCTTTTGTAGTCAGCCTCTGACCACAGCGTGGAATGGTTCTCCTAAGAATTCATGTGTTTAGATTGGGCTTAACTGCATAATTCAGGCTAATCACCCCATCTCAAGGCCCTTAACCTTAATCACATCTGCAAAGTCTCTTTTGCCATGAAAGGTTACATACTCATGGGTGCAGCAAATTAGGACACTAACAGCCTGGTGTGGTGGGAAGCATTATTCTGCTTGCCTTTTCAAAAATCAATTGATTTGTTTTTTGATTCTTTAAAACATATTTTTCTGACTGTGAAAGAAATACATGCAAAATGAATACTCTTTTAAAAAAGAAAACATAGAAATACGTAAAGACACACATAAACCCCCTTAAAACTCTTACGATAATGCTGTTAACATTTTTGTGCATTTTCTTCTAGCATATACAGCTTTACATTTTGTTTTTTTCATATAGGGTTATGTGGTGAACATTTCCCCTAATTCTTTTTTTTTTTTTATAATTTTATTTATTTATTTTTCCCCCAAAGCCCCAGTAGATAGTTGTATGTCATAGCTGCACATCCTTCTAGTTGCTGTATGTGGGATGCGGCCTCAGCATGGCCAGACAAGCGGTGCGTCAGTGCACACCCGGGATCCGAACCTGGGCCGCCAGCAGTGGAGCACGTGCACTTAACCGCCAAGCCACGGGGTCGGCCCTTCCCATAATTCTTGAGGGCCACAACTGTGTTTATCTTTTTTTAAAAATTATTTTATTGAGGTCACATTGGTTTACAGTATTGTGTAAATTTCAGGTGTACATCATTATATTTCACCTTCTGTTTAGACTGCATCATGTTCACCACCAAAACTCTAGTTTCCTTCTATCACTATACATATATGCCCCTTTACCCCTTTTGACCTCCCCCCACCGCCTTCCCCTCTGGTAACCACTAATCTGTTGTCCTTATCTATGTGTTTGTTTGTTTGTTTATCTTCCACATACGAGTGAAATCATAGGGTATTTGTCTTTCTCTGTCTTACTTATTTTGCTTAGCGTAATACCCTCAAGGTCCATCCATCTTGTTGCAAATGGCACGATTTCATCTTTTTTATGGCTGAGTAGTATTCTATTGTATATATACCACATCTTCTTTATCCATTCATCCATTGATGGGCACTTAGGTTGCTTCCAAGTCTTGACCATTGTGAATAATGCTGCAATGACCATAGGAGTGCATATATCTTTTTGAATTAGTGTTTTCATGGTCTTTGGATAAATACCCAGAAGTGGAATAGCTGGATCATATGGTATTTCTATTTTGAATTTTTTGAGAAATCTCCATACTATTTTCCGTAGTGGCTGCACTAGTTTACATTCCCACCAGTAGTGTATGAGGGTTCCTTTCTCTCCACATCCTCTCCAACACTTGATATTTCTTGTGCTTTTAATAATTGCCATTCTGATGGGTGTGAGGTGATATCTCATTGTAGTTTTGATTTTCATTTCCCTAATAATTAGTGATGTTGAACAGCTTTTCATGTGCCTTTTGGTCACCTGTATATCTTCTTTGAAAAAACGTCTGTTCATATCCTCTGCCCAGTTTTTGATTAGGTTGTTCAGTTTTTTGTTGTTGAGTTGCATGAGTTCTTTATATATTTTGGAAATTAACCCCTTATTGGATATATGATTTGCAAATATTTTCTCCCATCTGGTGGGTTGTCTTTTCGTTCTGTTCACGGTTTCCTCTGCTGTGCAGAAGCCTTTTTGTTTGATGTAGTCCTATTTATTTTTTCTTTCGTTTTCCTTGCCTGAGGAGACACTATTCAAAAAGATACTGCTAAGACTGATGTCAAAGAGCATGCTGCCTATATTTTATTCTAGGAGTTTTATGGTTTCAGGTCATACATTCAAGTCTTTAATTCTTTTTGAGTTAATTTTTGTATAGGGTGCATGATAATGGTCTACTTGCATTCTTTTGCATGTGGCTGTCCAGTTTTCCCAACAGTATTAACTGAAGAGACTTTCCTTTCTCCATTGTATGTTTTGGGCTCCTTTGTCAAAAAGTAGCTGTCCATAGATGTGTGGGTTTTTTCCTAGGCTCTCAATTCTGTTCCATTGATCTGTGTGTCTGTTTTTGTGTCAGTACCATGCTGTTTTGATTACTGTAGCTTGGTAGTATATTTTGAAATCCGGGAGTGTGGTACTTCCAGCTTTGTTCTTTTTTCTCAGGATTGCTTTGGCTATTTGAGGTCTTTTTTGTTCCACACAAATTAGGATATTTTTTGTTCTATTTCCATGAAAAATGTCATTGGGATTCTGATTCGAATTGCATTGAATCCATAGATTGCATTAGGTAATATGGACATTTTAACTATGTTTACTCTTCCAATCCATTAGCATGGAGTATCTTTCCATTTCTTTGTGTCTTCTTCAGTTTCTTTCAATAATGGCTTATAGTTTTCAGTGTATAGGTCTTTCACCTCCATGGTTAAAATTATTCCTAGGTATTTTATTCTTTTTGTGATGGTAAGTGGGATTGTATTCTTAATTTATCCTCTGCTAGTTTGATTTTAGTGTATTGAAATGTAACAGATTTTTGTATGTCGATTTTGTATCCTGCAACTTTACTGTATTTGTTTACTATTTCTAATAGTTTTTTGGTGGATTCTTTAGAGTTTTCTATATATAGAATCATGTCATCTGCAAATAGTGACAGTTTTACTTCTTCCTTTCCAATTTGGATGATTTTTATTTCTTTTTCTTGCCTGACTGCTCTGGCTAGGACTTCAATACTATGTTGAATAACTGTGGTGAGGGTGGGCATCCTTTTTTTGTTCCTGCTCTTAGAGGAATAGCTTTAAGTTTTTCACCATTGAGTATGATGTTAGCTGTGGGTTTGTCATAAACGGCCTTTTTTATGTTGAGGTATTTTCTTCTATACCCATTTTATTGAGAATTTTTATCCTAAATGGATGTTGGATCTTGTCAAATGCTTTCTCTGCATCCATTAAGATGATTATGTGATTTTTATTCTTCATTTTGTTATTGAAGCATCCCTGCATCCATGGAATAAATCACACTTGGTCGTGGTGTATGATCCTTTTAATGTATTGTTGTATTCGATTTGGTAATATTTTGTTGAGGATTTTTGCATCTATGTTCATCAGTGATATTGGCCTATACTTTTCCTTTTTGTGTTGTCCTTGTCTGGATTTGGTATTAGGGTAATTTTGGCCTTGTAGAATGACTTAGGAAGCGTCCCCTCCTCTTCAATTTTTGAAAGAGTTTGAGAAGGATGGTTATTAAGTCTTCTTTGAATGTTTGCTAGAATTCACTGGGAAGCCATCTGGCCCTGGACTTTTGTTATTTGGGGAGGTTTTTGATTATTGTTTTGATCTCCTTACTGGTGATAGTCCACCTGGATTCTCGTTTTCTTCTTAATTCAGTTTTGAAGGTTGTATGATTCTAAGAATTTATCCATTTCTTCTAGATTATCCAATTTGTTGGTATATAGCTTTTGTGGTATTCTCTTATAATCCTTTGTATTTTTGTGGTGTCTGTTGTAATTTCTCTTCTCTAATTTCTGATTTTATTTATTTGAGCCTTCTGTCTTTTCCTTGGGTGAGTCTAGGTAAAGGTTTTTCAATTTTGTTTATATTTTCAAAGAACTGAGTCTTAGTTTCATTGATTTTTCTTTTTTCTTTTTTTTTTGGTCTTTATTTCATTTCTTCCTGCTCTCATTTTCATTTTTTCCTTCCTTCTAGTGATATGGGGCTTCGTTTGTTATTTTCCTAGTTCTTTTGGGTGTATTGTTAGATTATTTATTTGATATTTTTCTTATTTCTTGAGGTAAGCTCTATTGCTCTAAATTTCCCTCTTAGTACCGCTTTTGCTGCATCTCATAAGTTTTGGTATGTTGTGTTTTCATTTTCATTTGTCTCCCGATAATTTTTTGTTCTCTTTTGATTTCCTTTTTGTGAGGAAGATCAGCCCTGAGCTAACATCCATGCCAATCCTCCTCTTTTTGCTGAGGAAGACTGGCCCTGGCCTAACATCTTTGCCCATCTTCCTCCATTTTATATGTGATGCCGCCACAGCATGGCTTGCCAAGTGATGTGTCATTGCACGCCGGGATCTGAACTGGCGAACCCCAGGCCATCACAGCGGAATGCACGCACTTAACCACTTGTGCCACTGGGCCGGCCCCTTCTCAGTTTTCTCTTTATTTATGATTTGTGACTCTGCCCTGATGTTTTGTTTAGTGGTTACCATGATGTTTGTATGAAAGATCTCTCAGAGATGAGATAGTCCCTTTTCTGCTGACAGCATCTTATCTCCATTAGCCAATGCAGGTTCCATCCTCTACCTCTTCTCCTTCTATGTTTTTGTTGTCACAAATTGTCCTTTTTTTTATGTTGTGATTTTGTGACCAAGTTGAAGTGGTTATAGTTATTTTTGATGCTTTCTCTCCTTCTAGCCTTTATGTTTAAAATCTATTCTGATATAGAGTTGCAATTTTCTGATTCTGTCTGTCTATTTATCACCTTGCTCAAAACTTTGTAAACCTTTGCCTTTTTGTTTCAGGTAGAGGGTTCCTTTCAACATTTCTTTTTTTTTTAATTTTTTTTATTTTTTGAGGAAGATCAGCCCTGAGCTAACATCTGTGCCGATCTTCCTCAACTTTACGTGGGACACCACCACAGCATGGTCTGACAAGTGATGCATAGTTGCGAGCCCGGGATCTGAACCCGGGCCGCCAGCAGCGGAGCGCGTGCACTTAACCGCTATGCCACAGGGCCGACCCCTCAACATTTCTTGAAAGGCAGATCTAGTGATGATGAACTCCCTCAGCTTTTGTTTGTCTGGGAAAGCTTTTATTTTTTCCTTCATAACTGAAATATAACTTTGCTGGATAGAGTATTCTTGGCCAATAGTTTCTGTGTTTCAGTATTTTGAATAAATCATTCCACTCTCCCCTAGACTGTAGAGTTTCTGCTGAGAAATCCACTGATACCCTGATGCATGTTCCTTTGTAAGTTATTTTCCTCTCTCTGGCTGCCCTTAATATTCTTTATCGTTGACTTTTGACAGTTTTAATATAATATGCCTTGGAGAAGGTCTTTTCATGTTGAGACAATTAGGAGTTCTATTAGCTTCATGTACTTGTATATCCAGTTCCTTTCTCACGTTTAGGACGTTCTCAGCTGTTACTTCTTTGAATAAGCTGTCTTATCCTTTTTCCCTCTCTTCTCCTTCTGGGATATCTACTAGCCTTATGTTGCTTTTTATAATTGAGTCAGATATTTCTCATAGAATTTCTTCATTTTTTAAAAATCTTAGTTCTCTCTCCTCTTCCACCTGTATCACACCTAGATTTCTATCTTCGAGCTCACTAATTCTCTCTTCCATATGGTCAGCTCTATTCTCAATGCTTTCTACTTTATTTTTCATGTCATTAATTGTGTTCTTCATCTCCAGAATTTCTGTTTGTTTTTATTTAGAGTTTCAATCTTTTTGGTAAAGTACTCCTTCTGTTCATTAATTTTATTCCTTAGCTCATTGAACTGTCTTTCTGAGTTTCTTCATGACAGCTATTTTGAATTCTCTGTCAGTTAGACAGCAACCTTCTGTGGCTTCAAGTTTGGTTTTTGGAGAGTTGTCATTTTCTTTATGTTCTGCCCTGTTACTGTAGTTCTTCATGGTACTGGATGAGTTGATCCTCTGCTGGTGAATTTGTGGTAGTAAACCAAATTTCTTATTTGGATAGGGCTTTGGTTACTTTGGCTCAGAGCTGCTTCTGGTTGTATTTGAGAAACTGCACTTTCCGCCTCCACTGCCTCTGCTAGAGGTGTCATCAATGTCCTCCTGTGCTGCTTGTGCCTCTGAGGTTGCTGGTGCCTTGCTGCTTACAATGTTGCTGCAGTCTCAAGTGTCACCATTGGGGTCACCAGGCTGCAAGCACTTCTGCTGCTTCCAGGGTTGCCTGGGTCTCCTGTTCTTCCACTGGCTCTCCATGGGCTCTCCACAGGCTCAGGTGCCGCTGCTCCCGAGTTGTCTGGGGGTCCTTGCAGCAGGTGCCAGTGGCGCTAGCTTTACGTGTGCTGCCATTGTTGCCAAGGGCCTGAGGTCTTATATGCAGCCCCTGCTGCTGGTAGAGCCAGTGTCAGGGGTGCTGCCACAGGCAGCAGGGTCAGGGGTTCTGCTGTGGTTTCTGAGGCCTCAGGTTGCACTTACCACCCACCTCTGTTGAGGGAGGCGCAGGAGCTAAGCTGTGAAGGTTGTTGCTGCTCTTGCAGCCTCTGGTCCCGGGCACCTGCTGGTTTCTTTGAAACCTCAGGTCAGGGCACCCCTCTCCAGCCAGGAAAATCTGCATTTTGGAAAGCGTTCCTACTGCTGAAAAGACTGGCACCAAGCTGAGGAAAGGGGATGGCTGGGTTACCAGCTCCACTCTGTGTCCTGAAGCCTCAGGATGTGTGCACCACCTGCCACCACTGGGGGCGGTATGGGTCAAGCCATGAGTGAGCATCATTGCTGCTGTGCAGCCTCTGGTCCCTGGCATGGGTTGCCAATGTGAGGGTCCCCATTTTGGATCGCTGCTGTGGGGCAAGGGGGAGAGGGCTGTTCCCTTAGTTCCATTGCCTCCCAGAGGTCCAGCCCCCCCACCTTCAGATGTATACATGCACAGATCTCTCTGGCATTCTGGTATGCTGTGCAGGGAGTCCTTTGTTGATCAATGGATGTCCTGGATGTAACTTAGAGGGGAGAGATGAAGGGAATAACTCACTCCGCTATCATGCTGATGTCATTCCTCCTCAATTGATTTTTTGTGTATTGGTTTATTGCTGGACGCTATTTTTTTCAGTTGACCCATTTGACCATTCCTATGACAATATACATTATCTTGATTACTGTGGCTTCATAGTAAGTCTTGATATCAACAATATGTATGCAAGGGATTACAGTGAGCATCTCTGCAAACAATCTACCAGTGATAATGTAAAAGGTATTACTTATTACATTTAATTTTCCAAATGTTTATTGTGAGGATGTGGAAATACATGGAGTTTTTATATTATACTCATGGCTTGGGCAAAATTTACTTATCAATTCAATAAATTTTAGATAGATAGCTTAGGGTTTCCTAAATAAACAATCATGTTGTCAGTGAACAACAAAGAAAACAATCGTTTTACATATCCTTTCCAATCTCTACATTATATTTATTTATTTTTCTTGCCATTTTATACTAGCAATTATTCCAGTAAAATGTTCAATAGATGTGGTCAGAGAAGACATCCTTTATGGTTCCCAGTCTTAGAGAGAAAGCATTCAATAATCACCATTCAGTATGAAGATAGCTGTTTGTTTGCTTGTTTTTGTTGGATGCCATTCATCAAATTGAGAAAGGTCTCTTGTACAGTCTGCCAAATCCTTTTTAAACCATGAAGAGTGCTGAAATTTATGAAACACTTTCAGTGCATTTAAGAATTCCATATGATTTTTTTCACCTATCTTTTCACAGCATACTTAGAATTAATATTGTATCACTCCACGCTAATATGCTTTCTTTTAACCACTCTCATCATTTGTGTGATTGTGGCCATATATTTTATTTCTTCATACTTTATGAACCCTGCAATATGTTATTATTATTTGTTGGAATAATTAGATGTTTTCAAAGAATATTAAACACAAAATAGTCCTATATATTTACTCTTCTGATACACTATTCATTCCTAGTATCATTTCACTTCCTGTTGAAAAAGTTCTTTTAGCATATCTTGTAGTACAGGTTTTCAAGTAACAAATTCTTTGTATTTATTTATATAAAAATCTGCTTATATCCTATTTTATCCTCAGTTTTATTGAGCTATAACATAGATACAATAAAATGCACTCATTTACAGTATACAGGTCTATGAATTTGGACAACCTGTGCAATCACCACCAAAATCAAGATACAGAATATCTTCTTCACCATGAGAAGCCTGTAGTGCCCCTTTTCAGTCAATTCTCCCATCCACTGATGCAGAAAAGCACTGAACTGGGGCCGGCCCCGTGGCTTAGCAGTTAAGTGCGTGCGCTCTGCTACTGGCGGCCTGGGTTCAGATCCCGGGCACGCGCCAACGCACCGCTTCTCTGGCCACGCTGAGGCTGCGTCCCACATACAGCAACTAGAAGGAGGTGCGACTACGACATACAACTATCTACTGGGGCTTTGGGGAAAACAGAAAGGAGGAGGATTGGCAATAGATGTTAGCTCAGAGCTGGTCTTCCTCAGCAAAAAGAGGAGGATTAGCATGGATGTTAGCTCAGGGTTGATCTTCCTCACAAAAAAAAAAAAAAAAGAAAAGCACTGATCTGCTTCTAGTAACTGTAGATTAGTTTTGCCTGTTCTAGAATTTCACACAAATGGAATCCTACAAATTTATCATTTTGTGTCTGACTTCTTTCAGTCAACATACAAATTTTTAGATTCATCCATGTTGTTGCAAACATCCATAGTTTAATTCACTTTTTTCCAAGGTTTTCTCTAGAAATCTTCATTGTCATCATCAGAGCTCAATAAAAGAAGAAGGGCATAGCTATCATTATCCACTTTTTATAAGTTCAGAACTGGAGTCAGAAAGTTGAAATGTCAAAACTTAAATTTGTTTCATTTTTAGAAACCAAGCTCTACTAATCCTGATAATTTTATGCACATTAGTCATTTTCACCCTTAGGACAAATTCCTAGAATTGTAATAAGAAGTGCATTTTAAGGCTTTTGATCTGTGTTGCCAAGTTGATATTGTATGGGAGGAAGAGATTTTCCTCTACCTGTCTAGGGTCTTCTGACTGGTCTAAAAATTAAATTGACATGAGATAGAATAACAAGAGAAAATCAAACAAAATTTAATAACATGGGAGAAACCCATGTATACATGGGAGTATACATGGGAGAAACCCAGGAAAACTGAGTAACTCACCAAAATGGCTGAAGCCACCACCTTAAATATCATCTTCGGCTAAAGACAAAAGAGGATGTTGGGGGTAGTGGTTTAGGACTTCAAAGGGGAGGAAGGCAATTCACATGGAGATAGGAAAGCAAATGTTTCGTAAATGAATGTTTTCCAAGCTTTGTAGAGACAATGGGGCAGGGAGAGAACTCTGATCAAATTGGCCTTGCTAGGTTCCTCCCTGTCTACCACACCACCCAGTTCATGTTACACTATAGTTATATGTGGTGATCACTCCTTCCTGGAATAGGCCTTCTATCTTAAATTCTTTCAGGCAGTTGGAGGGAAGATCAAAGTGTCTTCCTGAGTGTTTTGTTCTTAAAATATTCAAGTCAAAGAGACACATTTTGGGGTGGTAAATTCTGTTCCCCTACAATATATACAGCCAACTCATATTTCTTGAGTGGTATATGACAGGGCTGTGTTCCTAACACCCTTACCTATAACGGGGACTCTTCTAAACCTTTGCAGATTTAATAAGTGAAACAAACCTCATCATTTTAAATCTCACTAAAAATTATGAATGAAGATGAACATTTATCTTATGTATACGTCTCATCTATGTTTCTTCTTAAGCAAATTTCTTGTTCATGTCCTTTCTCATTATTCTATAAGATCATTTGTCTTTTCTATTGATTTGTTGGAGCCTTTCACATAAGGGACTCCTTTGGTGTTTAAGTTGATTTACATCGCTTGTTATGAAAATGGCCCATTTACTTTAAAGAGCTATTGTATTCACAACTGAAGAGAATTCAAGATAAAAGTATTTGATTTTAACATAATAGCACTAGTTAGCCTTCTGGTTTATAAAATAAGGGCGAACTTATTTCTCTTGGGGAACTTTTCCCTTTAGCTTCCGCCTCTTAAGTTACCAGGATTTGTGTTCTTTGAATGGAACTACTGCTTTGCTGTGGCCATGGCAACACATCTTAGCTGCCGTGAGCAGCACACACCTTGACAAAATATTTTTAGCAAGTGGCTTTTAGATAGAATTCATTACCCAATGTGTTCATGGAGAGTCTAGAAGAATTAAAGGGTGGCAGACCCGTAGTTGTATAATAATAACAGTAATACAAATAGTGAAGTTAATCGTTACTATTTATTGATCACTTACTGTATTACAGCCACCATGCTAAATGCTTTATATTATTTCATTTGATCTTCACTGTAATACTAGGTCACAGGTGTTGTTATTATCTCTATTTTATACATGAAGAAACTGAGACCAAAACGCTAGGTGGCTTGCCCTGGGCTGCTCAGTTGGTAAGCAGTGGAGCTGGACTTTGTCGCCGATGCTCTACTGTCCGAGTCTTACAGGCTTATTACAGAATGACATTGAGGTATATGCTCACTTCAACAGTGGTAACATGTATGGCAAATATCTTGACTGTCAATGCTTGAGTCAGCACTACTAGACTAAGACAAAGCTAGGATCAATGGGCCACAGCAAGTCTTCCTCTTATAAAAAGTCAGAGTTATGATGCTTTATTGGATTCAAGGAGCTGTGGCTCCTTGAGGTGCCACAGGTGGCTGTCCCACCTCTATGGAAAACATGGAGATTCCTCAAAAATTAAAAATAGAAATACCTTATTACCTAGCTATCCTACTTCTAGGTATTTACCCAAAGAACTTGAAATGAACAATCCAAAGAGGCTTATGCACCCCTATGTTCATTGCAGCATTATTCACTATAGCCAAGAAGTGGAAGCAGCCCAAGTGTCCCTCTACTCAAGAATGCATAAAGAAGCTGTGGTATATATAGACACAATGGAATACTACACCGCCATAAAAAAAGAAAATCGTCCCATTTGCAACAACATGGATGGACGTTGAGGGTATTACGTTAAGTGAAATAAGCCAGGCAGAGAAAGACAAACACTGTATGACTTCACTCATATGTGGAAAATAAACTAACACACGGACAGAGACAAAGAACGGTTTGGTAGTTACTGGGAGAAGAGAGTTGGGGGGGTGGGCACAAGGGGTGAGGGAGTGCATTTATATGGTGACTGACAAACACTAATGTACAAGTGGAATCTCACAATGTTATAAACTAGTATGGCATCAATAAAAAAAATGTAGCTGCCCCAATATATTATACCTTACACTTCTCTTGATGACCATAGAATTGGAATAGAGTCTCTGATCAGGAAAAGATGGAGTTATAAGGCTTCTTATGTACTAGGACAGAATTACCACACTTTCCCCCTAGGGATTTTGAGGTCTAATTGACAAATAAAATTGTATATATATATAAGCATATATATGAAGTGTACAACATGGTGATCTGATATATGTATACGTTGTCAAATGATTACCACAATCAAGTTAATTAAGACATCCATCACCTCACATGGTTACTTTTTGTGTGTAGGTGTGTATATGGTAAGAATGCTTAAGATCTACTCTGTTAGCAAATTTCAAGTATGCAATACGGTATTATTAGCTATAGTGATCCTTTGCACATTTAGATCCCCAGAACTTACCTGTATTGTAACTGAAAGTTTGTATCCTTTGACCAATACCTCTCAATTTAGCCACCCCTCAGCCCATGGCAACCACCATTGTACTCTCAGTTTCTGTGAATTTGACTTCTTTTTCATTCTACATATGAGTGAGATCATACAATACTTGACTTTTTCTGGCTTGTTTCACTTAGCATAGTGTCCTCCAGATTCATCCATGTTGTCACAAGTTGCAAGACTTCCTTCTTTTTTATGGCTGAATTAAATATACATATATATAATAATGTGATATATATATATATAGATATCACATTTTATCTATTCATCCATTGATGGACACTTAGGTTGTTTCCATATCTTGGCTATTGTAAATAATGCTGTAGTAAACACGGGGGTGCAGATATCTCTTTGAGATACTGATTCCATTTCCTCCAAATATATATCCAGAAGTGAGATTATAGGATCATATGATAGTTCTATTTTAATTTTTGAGGAACATACATACTGTTTTCCATAATACCTGTACCAGTTTACATTCCCACCAACAGAGCACAAGGATTCTCTTTTCTCCACATACATGCCAACACTTGTTATCACTTGTCTTGTTAACAGCTATTCTAACAGGCCTGAGGTGATATCTCTTTGTAGTTTTGTTTTGCATTTCTCTGATGATTGGTGATATTGAGCACCTTTTCATATACCCATTGGCCATTTGTATGACTTATTTGGAAAAAATGTCTTTTCAGATCCTTTGCATAATTTTTAATCACGCAATTAGCCCTGAGCTGACATCTGTGCCAATATTCTTCTGTTTTGTATGTGGGTTGCCGCCTCAGCATGGCTGACAAGTGGTATAGGTCCACGTCTGGGATCTGAACCTGCGACCTGGGGCTGCAGAAGCAGAGCATACCAAATTTAACCACTACGCCACAGGGCCGGCCCCAGATTTTTTTTTTTTTGCTGTTGAGTTGTATGAGTTCCTTATATATTTTTGATATTTATCCCTCATCAGATATATAGTTTGCAAATATTTTTTTCCATTCTGTAGAGTACCTTTCAATTTTGTTCATTGTTCCCTTTGCTGTGCAGATCTTTTTGGTTTAATGTAGACCCAATTGTCTATTTTTGCTTTTGTTGCTTGTGCTTTTGGTGTCAGATTCAATAAAATCATTGCCCAGATCAATGTCAACAAGCTTTCCTCTATATTTTTTTCTAGGAGTTTTACAGTTTCAAGTATTATATTTAAGTCTTTAATCCACTTCAAGTAAGTTTTTGTGTATGGTGTAAGACAAGGGTCCAATTTCATGCTTTTGCATGTGATTTTCTAGTTTTCTCAATACTGTTTATTGAAGAGACTATCCTTTCCCCACTGTGTTCTTTCTTTGCACCCTTGTGAGTGACTAGTTGACTGTATGTGCATGGATTTATTTCTGGTGTTTCTGTTCTGTTCTACTGGTCTATGTGTCTGTTTTTATGTCAGTACCATACTGTATTGATTACTATAGTTTGTAATACAGTTTGAAATGTGGAAGTATGATGCTTCCAGTTTTGTTCTTCTTTATCAAGATTGCTTTGGCTGTTCAGAGTTGTCTGTGGTTCCACACAAATTTTATGATTGTTTATTCTGTTTCTGTGAAAAATACCATTGGAATTTTGATAGGGATTTCATTGAATCTGTAGATTGCTTTGAGTAGTATGGACACTTTAATTATATTAATTCTTCCCATCCATAAGTATGGGATATTTTTGCATTTACTTGTGTCCTCTTCAATTTCTTTCATCAATGTCTTATAGGTTTCAGTGTACAGATCTTTCATCTGCTTGGTTAAATGTATTCCTAAGTAATTGATTTGTTTCTGAAGCTATTGTAAATGGGATTATTAATTTTTCTCTCAGAAAGTTCATGTTAGTGCATAGAAATGCAACTGATTTGGTGTATAGAAACACACATTGATTTTGTATCCTTCAACTTTACTGAATTTGTTTATTAGTTCTAACTTTTTTTTGGTGTAGTCTTTAGGGTTTTCTATATATAATTTCATGTCATCTGCAAGCAGAGACAATTTTACTTTGTCCTTTCTAATTTGGATGCCTTTTATTTCTTTTTCTTGCCTGATTGCTCTGGCTACAACCTCCAGTACTATGTTGAACAGAAGTGGCAAGAGTGGGCATCCTTGTCTGTGTCTGATCTTAGAGGGAAAGTATTAGCCTTTTACCATTGAGTGTGATGTTAGCTGTGGGCTTGTCATACATGGCATTTATTATGTTGAGGTACATTCCTTCTATACCTAATTTTTTGAGGTTTTTTTAATCATGAAAGGATGTTGAATTTTGCAAGTGTTTTTCCTGCATCTATTGAGATGATATGATTTTTTTTTTTTGGTGAGGAAGATCGGCCCTGAGCTAACATCTGCCAATCCTCCTTTTATTTTTCCTGAAGAAGACTGGCCCTGGGCTAACATCCATGCCCATCTTCCTCCACTTTATATGGGATGCCACCACAGCACGGCTTGAACAAGTGGTGCGTTGGTGCACACCCGGGATCCGAACCAGCAAACCCCAGGCCGCCGGAGCGGAGTGCGCACACTTAACCGCTTGTGCCACCGGGCCGGCGTGAGATGATATGATTTTTATCCCTCATTCTGTTAATATGGTCTATCACATCAGTATTTCTAGTTTCCTTTCATACAAACAAAATAGAGATAGAACAACGATAGAGAAAATCAATGAAACCAAAAGTTGGGTGTTCAAAAAGATCAACAAAATTGACAATCCTTTAGCTACATGGACTAAGAAAAAAGAGAGAAGACTCAAATTGCTAAAACCAGATATGAATGTGGGGACATTACTATTGATTCTACAGAAAGAAAAAGGAGTATAAAAGAGTACCATGAACAACTGTACATCAACAAATTGGGTAACCTAGGTGAAATGGATACATTCCTAGAGACGCAAACCTATCAAGACTAAATCATGAAGAAACAGAAAAATCTGAATAGACCTATAACTAGTAAGGAAATTGGCTCAATAATAAAAAATCTCCCGACAAAGAAAAGCCCTAGACCTGAAGGCTTCACGCATGAATTCTACTAAACATTTAAAGTACAACCAATACCAATCCTTCTTAAACTTTTCCAAAAAGTTAAAGAGGAGGGAACACTTCCTAATTCATTGTATAAGGCCAGCATTACCTGATAACAAAGCCAGACAAAGGCTACTACAAAAAGAAAACTACAGACCTACATCCTTATGAACATACATGCAAAAGTCCTCAACAAAATACTAGCAAACTGAATTCGGAAGCATATTAAAAAGAATTATACACCATAATCAAGTGAGATTTATTCCTGGAACGTAAGAATGGTTCAATATACAAAAATCGATCAAAGTAATACTTCACATTATCAGAATGAAGGGAAAAAAACCACACAATCATTTCAACTGATGCAGAAAAAGCATTTGACAAAATTCAAAACCTTTCATGAAATACACTCAACAACTAGGAAAAGGAGGAACTACCTCAATATAACAAAAGCCATATATGAAAAACCCACGGCAAACATAAAACTCAATGCTGAAAGACTGAAACTTTCCTTTAAGATCAGGAGTGAACAGGATGCCTGCTTTTACCACTTCTATTCAACGTAGTACTGGGAGTTCTAGCCAGAGCAATTTGGCAAGAAAAAGAAATTAAAGGCATCCAAAATAGTAAAGGAGAAGTAAAATTGTCTTTGTTTTCTGATGACAAGATCTTACATGTAGAAAACCCTAAAGATCCCACAAAATATCTAGTAGAACTAATAAATGAATTCAGCAGAGTAGAAAGATACAAAGTCAACACACAAAAATCAGTTGCACTTCTATACACTAACAATGAACAAACTGAAAAGGAAATTACAAAAACAATTCCATTTACAGAAGCATCAAAAAGAAAAATTATTTAGGAATTAACTTAACCGAGGAAGGGAAAGACTTGTAAAATGAAAACTATAAAACGTTGCTGAGAGAAATAAAAAGACATAAATAAACGGAAAGACATTCTGTACATGGATTCGATGACTTAATATTGTTAAAATGTCATTACTGGGGCCAGCCCAGCGGCTTAGCAGTTAAGTTCAGTGTGCTCCGCTTCAGTGGCCCGGGTTCAGTTCCTAGGTGCAGACCTACACCGCTTGTCGGCGGCCATGCTGTGGTGGGGTCCCACATACAAAAGAGAGGAAGATTGGCAACAGATGTTAGCTCAGGGTGACTCTTCCTCACCCAAAAAGAGGAAGATTTGTGACAAATGTTAGCTCAGGGTGAATTTTTACCAAAAAAAAATGTCAGTACTACCCAAAGTGACCTACATTGTCAATACAATTTCTGTCCAAATCCAATGAGGTTTTTTGTAGAAATAGAAAAACCCATCCCAACGATGGATGAATGGACCAAGATTATGTGGTAATACACACACACACACATACACACACACACACACACAATGGAATGGAATTCTACTTAGCCATAAAAAAGATGAAATCTTGCCATTTGCGACAACAGGGACGGACATTGAGAGTATTATGTTAAGTGAAATAAGTCAGATGGAGAAAGACAATTACCATACAATTTCACTCATATGCGGAAGATAAACAAACAAACAAACAAACAAACACATAAATACAGAGAACAGATTGGTAGTTATCAGAGGGGAAGGGAGTAGGGGGAGGGCAAAAGAGGTAAAGGGGCACATGTGTATGGTGATGGATGACAACCAGACTTTGGTGGTGAACACAATGCAGTCTATACAGAAGTCGAAATATAATGATGTACACTTGAAATTTACATAATGTTATAAACCAATGTTACCTCAATCAAAATAAAAGAAAACCTCATCCTAAAATTCACACGATATCTCAAGGGGCCCCAAATAATCAAAACAATCTTGAAAAAGAAGAACAAAACTGGATGACTCACACTTCCTGATTTCAATACTCACTACAAAGCTACATTAACAAAAACAGTGTGGTATTAGCATAAAGACAGATATAGAGATTAATAGAATAGGCTAGAGAGCCAAGAAATAAACTCTCACTTATATGGTCAATTGATTTTTCACAAGGTGCCCAGATTATTCAATTGGGAAAGGACAGTCTTTTTCTACAAATGGTACTGGGAAAACTGAACATCCACATGCAAATGAATGAAGTCGGACCCTTACCTAACATCATATATGAAAAATAACTCAAAATGGATTGCAGACCTAAATGTAAGTCCTAAAATAATAAATTTCTTAGTAGAAAACGTAAGAAAAAAGCTTCATGAGATTGGATTTGGCAATGATTTCTTGGCTATGATGTCAAAGGCACAGATATGAGAAGAAAAATAGACAAAATAGACTTCATTGAAATTAAAAATTTTGTACATCAAAAGATACTATCAACAGAGTAAAAGGCCACCCATAGAATGGGAGATAATATTTGCAAATCACATATTCTATAATGGATTAATATCCAGAATACATAAAGAACTACTAAAACTCAACAACAAAAACAAACAAAAAAAGCAACTCAAAAGTGGACAAAGGGCTTGAATAAACATTTCTCCAAAGAAGATACACAAATGGCCAATGAGCACATGAAGATTCTCAGCATCACTAATCATTTCTGAAATGCAAATCAAACAACAAACAAACACACACATAGAGACAGAGATTGGATTGCTGGTTACCAGAGGGGAAGAGGGGAGGGAGGAGGGCAAAGGGGATGATTAGGCACATGTGTGTGGTGACGGACTGTAATTAGTATTTGGGTGGTGAACATGATGTCTATGCAGAAATAGAAGTATAATGATGTACACCTGAAAATTGTACAATGTTATAAACCAATGTGACTGCAATAAAATAATAATTAAAAAATGCAAACCAAAACTACAATGAGCTACCACTTCACACACATTAGGATAGCTATTATCAAAAAAATAGAAAAGAACAAGTGCTGGAAAGGATATGGAGAAATTAGAACACTTGTACACTGTTGGTGGGAATGTAAAATGGTATTGCTGCTGTTGAAAACAGTATGGTAGTTCCTCAAAAGACTGGAAATAGAATTACCATATGATCCAGCAATTTCACTTCTGGAAGAATTGACATCAGGGTCTTGAAGAGATATTTGTACACCCATGTTCATAGCAGCATTATTCACAATTGCTAAAACGTGGACGCAACCCAAGTGTCCATCGACAGATGCATGGATAAGCAAAATGTGGCATAGACATACAATGGAATATTATTCAGCCTTAAAAAGGAAGGAAATTCTGTAATATGCTACAACAGGGATGAACTCTGAGGACATTATGCTAAGTGAAATAAGCCAGTCACAAAAAGACAAATACTGTATGACTCCACTTACATGAGGTACCTTAGAGTAATCAAAGTCACAGAGACAGAAAGTAGAATTGTGGTTTCCAGGGGCTAGGAGGAGAAATGGGGAGTTGTTATATAATGGGTATAGAGTTTCATTTTTACAAAATGAAAAGGTATGGGGATGGATGGTGGGGATGGTTGTATAAGACTATGAATCTATTAGAAACCACTGAACTGCACACCTAAAAATGGTTAAGGAGGTAAATTTTATTTTACGTGTATTTTACCATAATAAAAAGTTGAAAAAAAAGAAACTGCCAAAGTGTCTTTCAAAGTGGCTGTACCGTCTTGCATCCTCATCAGCAATGAATTTGAGTTCCTATTGATCCACATCCTCATCATCATTTGGTGTTGTCAGTTTTGATTTTAGCCATTCTAATAGATTTGTAGTAGTATCTCATTGTTATCTTAATTTGTAAATCCCTAATGTCATATGATGTTGAGCATCTTTAAATATGCTATTTACCTGTATATCTACTTTAGAGAAGTGTTTGTTTAGATCTTTTGAACACTTTTTAATGGCTGATTTGTTTTCCTATTGTTGAGTTTTAGGAGTTCTTTGTATATTTTGGACCCAAAAGAATTTTTTGCAATATTTTCTCCCAGTCTGTGGCTTATCTTTTTGTTCTCTTAACAGAGTCTTTTGCAGAACCGAAGTTTTTAATTTTAATGGTGTCCAACTGAACAATTTTTCCTTTCATGGATTGTGCCTTTGGTATTGTATCTAAAAACTCATTGCCAAACTCAAGGTCACCTAAATCTTATCCTATGCTGTCTTCTAGGATTTTTGTAGTTTTATCTTTTACATTTAGGTCTATGATCCATTTTGAGTTAATTTTGTGAAACCTGAAGGGAAAAAGAAGGATTGTTTAATGGTGCTAAAATGATATTTATTTAGGAAAATAATTATAAAGTTAGATCACTACCAGTCTTCTTACACTAAAATAATTCCAATTGATTCAAAAGTATAAATATATTTTAATAGAATCATAAAAGCACTGGAGCTAAACATGTTTCAATTGTTATTTTAAAATCTTGTAATGATGAAAGCCTTCCCTAACAAGGAATAAAACCATTCATAAACCATAAGCAAAAGACTGATACATTTAATTACACAAAAATTAAGAACTCCTAGGTTGTAAGAGAATAAATCCAGGAATCAATAACCAAGAAACAAGGAAACCTCCACAATAACCATGCTAATGTTTTACATTAAAAAGACAGAAAGAAAGAAAAGAAGAAAATTAACAATGATTAGGAAGAAAACTCTAAAATGTAATACAAACAAATAAAAGTGACTATATTTCAAATGAATAACATAACCACATTGAGTGCAGAAAAAACCTAAGTAGCTTTTTTAGCACAGAAATTTGAGTACATATTTCTAAGCTAAAGACAAAAGAACAAATACTGACCTCCAATTAGTTGGTTTGTTTTTCATACTGGTATAGGTCCAAAATTCATACACTACTTTCTGACTACTGCAGGATTGAGCTAATGGATTGGCATTGAGGATAATAATGGCATCTTGGTTTCTCACTCAGAGGGTGTTACGAATACAGAAGAGGGGAATATGAGAATGAACCTGCTGATGTTGCATTGGAAGTGGAAGTACCAGTATAAACTCCTGGATTTTAATACAGAAACAGAAATAAATATATGTAGATATAGACATTTCCAAGAACTGTGATGAGTCAGAGATTTTATCCTACTTGCATTAGGATTAGGCTGCCATAGACAGTTTTATAGATGTAGCAGAAAACATAAGATTCCTGAGTCAGATACAAAGAACTTTGTTACTTACAGCAAAATAGACAGCATAAACTTCATGCTCATGTCAATTCTTCCCTGCCCCCAAGTCCCACAGGGGCAATATGAAAGGGGTCCCGGTGGATGCGAGCACAGGTAGTGGGTTTGTGTGACAGCTGAGGCACCCTGAGGTTAGGAAACCCAAATATTTCTTTTCTCTCTCTCTCTCTCTCTCTCTCTCTGGTGAGGAAAATCGGCCCTGAGCTAACATCTGTTGCCAATCTTCCTCTTTTTGCTTGAGGAAGATTGTCCCTGAGCTAACATCTGTACCAATCTTCCTTCACTTTGTATGTGGGATGCCGCCACAGCATGGCTTGAGGAGTGGTGTGCAGGTACGCACCCGGGCTCCAAACCCACGAACCCCAGGCCACTGAAGTGGAGCATGAGAACTTAACCATTACCCCACCGGGGCAGCCTCCCAAATATTTTTTAATGAACTGCAAGCAAACCTGCCCTCTGTGCCTGAGGCGGAGACTGTATTTTCAAGATTGTTTGCAGTACAAACATCCTTAAAAAGATAGTTTGGAACAAAATATGTCAGTGCCTTTACATGCAAGATGTGTAGAAATTTAAGACACCCGTGGGCAACTGCCTCCCAACAATGTCCACCTCTTGTTTCTATGCTGTCTTAGCTTTAGATGAATTTTTCCTGAGCGTGCCACTCGGTTGGCCACTATGATTTATTTGACTGAAAAAAGGCTAGGACCAAATCCATTCTATTTGTCTCATATAGCATTCAATCATAAGACTACCATCATTAGGACTACAAACAGCAGGATGATGCAATCCTGTGCTACTGACCTCAACCATTCCCCTCCCCTATAGAGTCTCAGACCCAACAAGATGGACAAATCCCATAAACCATAGAGTCTACCTTAGAAAGCCAAGTGGCTTTCTTCTTAAGTTTCCTGGCCTACAGTATGAATCCAGATACAGCAAGATGTAGCAATTGCACAGACTCTACCTTGGCCCACAAAGAGGAGTCTAGGGCAATTCTATTATCCGTGAGCCACCTTGGCCAGTAAGTTGAACCAACCTGCATTCCTTCCAGTGCTGAGGTGGTGTCATTGATCACTTTAGCTAAAAGCTGGGACAAATTTCTTAGCATTGTAGGGGAAACTGTCATTAAGGTGTGCAGAAATAATGAGTCAGTTACCTCTCTGCCAATCTCTCCCAAATAATCAAGAGTATCCTAATTTTTTGAGAAAACTCTGCAGTCATCTGAGGGCTGTATGACCTATTGATGATGCTTCCTTAAACATCTGAAGGTCTCTTAGGATCATCCCTAAGATGCAAATGTTTTCAGGATGGAGGCAAGTTAATGCCTGGTATACACAAAAAGTACAACCCTTAGGGTACACACACACATAATGCCCCTAGAAAGAATGTGTTTACAATTTTGAGGTCCTTCCACATGGCCCCTGTATCAGTCAGAGGGTATAGAGTTGACAGTACCTCCAGCATGATTTCCTGGCCAGCTAGTAAGCCTTAAGTTTCCCAGTTCAGTTCAAATAATTTAATATAGTCCTTGTTTTTGGAGGGACTAAAGAGAAGTAACTTTGATTTGTCCTATTTGTCTACCCCACTAGTCAGGTGGTATTCACCCACCTCCAAGAATGACTGAGTGATGGCTATGGGAATGGGAATGAGGAGGACATCTGGAAGATGTTGTCAGGAATTTTGCATGGGAGGTGCAGGAACTGGGGCCACCAGTTTTTTCCAATAGACTTCTCAGGAGGGTTAAGGGAGTGGTAGTCAAACTCATGGTCAGAGCCATCTGGTATGGGTTAGTTAAATTTTAGATGCTTGTGAGAGTTTGGGAGAGCTGCACCAGGGCATTTTCCTTCCTTCATGAGGAAGGTTCCAGCGACTTCCGAAAGATAAAGATCATTACGTCCTCTCTCTCCTCCATACCTCCCAGGGTCTAAGGTATTTCTTCCTCAAAGTTCCAGGGTTGTTGCTCTCCTTCTACTGCTAAGCAAAATTGGTATTTGTCATTCCTGTAGGCAAAAATTCACCTTTTAAAACTCTTTTTCTAAATCTCCTACTCAGACCTAGACCTTCCTTCTGGAAGGACCAAGTACAAGAGGTACCAGGACATTCTTATAAAATTTAATATGAATTAAGTTTAAATTCTCTAAGCCTTCTTCTGCTCAGGCTGCCACCCAGAGGATGTACTGCCAGGTGGTACACCAGGGAATGAAACATGCATCATGCCTAGGAATGGTCACGGCAGAATCCAGAATTTTCAAAATAGTGCTATAATAACCTCCCACACCTTTTGTCCTGATCATTACCTAGAGAGGAATGATGATTTGGGGATGATGATGAGCAGATAATTCCTTTCTAGAGACAGCTTCATTAAGTGACTAAATCACCTTACTAAAGTATATGAGCCAGGAAGAGGTAAGGGAGGTAGAAGCAGAAATCTTCTTAAGTCCATTTTTGGGAGGCTGTTCCAACCCTCATTAATACCAGATGTCTGTGGAACCACCGAGAATGTGGAAGGTTTGTTGAATACCTTGACCTTCAGCCCATTGTTGAGTGGCTTTAGTGAAAAATGTGTGCTTTTGTGTAGGTCTCAGCCTATCGAAAGTGATGCTATCGACTAGAATGCCTGGGCACTCACCTGGGCCTGTACTACTTCTAGTCAGGCCCCACAGACATTTCCGCCACCAGAGCCAATGTTGTGGCTGGACTGGCCCTTGTGGTTCTTATTATGATTGCAAGACCCACTTCAGCAACCATCAGGAAACTTTGAAAAAACCAGGTTTATTATTCACAAGTCCTAGATGGGTACACAGCACAGCTGGGGCCACACAGTGAGGTGGTGGTGGGGGCATGTGGACCAGGGGTTCTGCCTTTATTGGGATGCCTGGGGTTTTGCAGGTTTACTCTTTATTGGTGAATTTAAAACATAAGAGCAGGAATTAAAGCACAGGAAGGGAAAAGCGGGTTCACTCAAGTGGTCAGTTACCCAGGTTACCCAGGGCTTTCGAAAAGGGGAACTTCATGGGGGAGTGGCCTGGCTCTTTATCTACTTGTATAACTGGCAATAGGTTTTTTGAGACGGATGTCTTTGAAATGGATGCATCAGCAATCAAAAGCTCAACTTTAGGCACTTACAAATTACAATCAAAAAAGCTTATTGTCAGGCACTTACACTAGCAACGCTGCACCATTGTCAGGCTGCAAATGGTTCAGAAAGCTGAAAATATGGCCGATTAGTTTCAAAGGCCACAACTATGTGGCTGAGGTTGGTTGATCAGACTGGAACAGCAATACTGTAACTTCAAAAGTGTCATCAGTGGTAAGGCACCACTGGTAGCCCCAAGAAGGGATTGTGGAGGATCAGAATTTGCTACCCCAAAATGTGTCTTCTTTGGCTTGATTATTTTTAAGAACAAAAGACTCAGAAAGAAACTTTCACCTTTCCCTAAGTGCCTAAAAGAATTTAAGATAGAAGGCCTGTTCCAGGAAGGAGCTAATATCATAACTAGAGTAATATAAACTAGGTGTGATAGGGAGGAACACAGCAAGGTGAATTTGATCCAAGTCCCCCCCATGTCACATTGTCTTTGCAAGGTATGGCAGACATTTGTTTACCAAACATTTGCTCTTCTATCTCCATGTGAATTGCCTTCTTTCCCTTTGAATTCCAAAACCACTGCCCCCAATGTCCTCCTTTGTCTTTAGCTGTAGATGGTATTTAAGGTGGTGGTGTTAGCCATTTTGGTGAGTTACTCGATTTTCCTCGGTTTCTCCCATGTATACATATTATTAAACTTGGTTTGATTTTCTCCTGTTATTCTGTCTCACATCAATTTAATTCTTAGACCAGCTAGCAGAACCTAGTGGGTAGAGGAATAGTTCTTCCTCCCCTACAGAATCAAAGTTCTGGTGTGGTCAATCTGCCAGGAGCAGGTTGGGGCAGCACTCATGTACCGTGGGCTTTCTTACCATGAAACAAACAGGTCAACTTTTAACAGGAATCACAAATCTGGCAGGCAGTGGTAGCCTCTGCATCAGAAACATACAGTATTCTACTTTCTGCCTAGTGTTAGGAGAGGTTTGGGGATTTGATTGGAGACATAAAAGACACTTTTTACTCTAAACAAATGGACTGAAGGTATATTTTATTATATAGAGGATAGTAAAGGTGACAGTCTGCAAACAGATCTAAATAGGTCAAATATTAAGAGGGAAAAAACATTAGCCCGACTGGAAAGGGAAAACACCCACATCGGCTGAAGAGAAATGACACAAATCAACCAGAAAGAGAAACACTAGGTTAATCAAAAAGAGAACATATCAAATCAATTACTTTATATCAAATCAATTATTTTACATTAAATTAGTTATTTACAACATTTATGCCCCACTGCCGGGAGAGTCCTGTCAATTGACACGGCTGGGCAAGGATCACATATCTTGGGCAAGGCGTCTCTTCCACAGGTGGAACTCTCACCAGGTCTCGGCTTCTAGCAGTTTTTATATCATCAGTGATTTTTAGAGTAAGCAATTACAGAGTTTGCAGAGCAAGTATTTAGTGTTTCCATGTACAAAATGGTTATCAGTGGCGTATGTGCACTGAGCCCCCTGGCTAACGCCCCAGCCCAGTAGTTGTGTACGTGCATTGTTTTTGGGTTATCGTCCTAGTCCGGCACAGATGGCCAGTCCATCTCGTGCTATGGCGCTTCAAGAGCCTTGAAATGTTACAACTTGCAACTCTCTGTGGGGAAGGGCCAGTTTCACCACATAGAAAGCAGCTTGGTATTTTTGTTTGTGCTGGTGGCTGTAGGTCAATGGAGCTGCCAAACATGGCTGTACTCATGTCAAGACACCTAGTATAGTAGAAATTCATGTGTTATATGCTTGTAACTCCTGAATTATAAGTTTGTGCCCAGGATATGATGGTAGATGTTTTGCCACGCGTACAGTATGATGATGGATCTAGGCAGCGATGACAGAAACCTAGGGTAGTACAAGCTCCATCACCAGTTTGATTTCCTGGATCTCATCAGAGAACAGGTCTTTATCATGGATATCTACATGGGTCCAGATGGTTCAATCTCTACAATTTGCTTCCAGAGTTCTCAGCCCCAAGGGGTGTCAAAAATGTGTCAGTCTGTAGTATTCTAAGTGGCAGACCAAATAGGTAGGCCATTGAAACAGGCAAGAAACAATAAAAGTACATCTAAGTAAATCAAGGGGAGTGTTGGCCAGAGTTATGAGGAAATATTGAGTTCTGCAAACAGAGTGACCATTTCTGCTTTTGCTCCTGCATGGTTGGTACTGAGGCTGAATAGCCACAGCAGCCCAGTGGGTACCAGCTTGGATGAACCATCAGTAAACCAGACCCTGGCATTTAGGAAACTTCTGTGAATTGAGAGCATCACTGAAGCAGTGGCTTTGCTGCAGGCAGGTGATAGGAGGATAAAATTTCACTCAAAGGGAGAGCTATTATTTTTTCATGTAATGCTGATATGCTGCTAAGGTCAGGCTGGATAAATTCTTGACTATACCACCTAAATTTGACAAGAGAGGGTGAGGCTTATTGGGCTATTCCCTCTTATTAGCTGCTGAGTTCAAGTTTTCCCATTCCAAAATTGGAACATTAGGCTGGAGAGTCACAAGATCTTCATGGGTCAGCAGTTCAGTTTAGCCAGAGCCAGCAGCAAACCAGTAGCTGCTTTTCACAAGGGGTACACTTGGTAGCCATGTTGAGAGCTAATGAATCTGAAACCTCAAGGGGAGGGCCTCTGAGTGGAAGCTGCCTCCTTTGCCAGAGAGCTCCAACTGTAATATCATCTAGTCACAGAGACTGGTAACTTAAAAGGTTCATGGTTGTGGGGCTTCAAGGTAGACAGTATGCAACAGCTTGCTGGACAGTTTCCAACATAGCCTGTTGGTTTGGATCTTGTCTTAGTCCATTCTGGTTGCTATAACAAAATACCATAGATTGGGTAGCTTATAAACCACAGAAATTCTCACAGTTATGAAGGCTGGGAAGTCTTAAGATCAAGGCACCAGCAGATTCAGTGTCTGGTAAGAGCCTGCTTCCTGGTTAATAGCCAGTGCCTTCTCGCTGTGTCATCACATGGTGAAGGGGGCTACGGATATCTCTAGAGCCTCTTTTATAAGGCACTAGTCTCAGTCATGAAGGCTCTACCCTCATGACTTACACACCTTTAAAGCGTCACCTCTTAATACCATCGTAGTTGGGAGTTAGGATTTCAACATATGAATTTTGTGGGAACACAAACATTCAGGCCATAGCAGGTCTTACTCAAAGGATGCTGATTTCAGATTGGCCAGTAAAGAACCAAGTAGGATGCTGAAATGAGGCAAACACTCTCTGCAATATTCAAAGAGTTCAAGAGGTACTGAACTTCCTTTTTGTTGTTCGGGTCAAAGAGGCAGCAGTTTTTCCTTGTTTGCCAGAAGGATTGAGTTTTGTGAATGCCCCACAGAATCCTAAATAACTTTGCTTAATGAGAAGCCCTGGATCTTGTCAGGGTTTATCAGCCAGCCCTGCTGGTGTAGGTGTGATAACATCATAGTCAGAGCCACGAGAATGTGGCTTCTGATTTGCCAACTAACAAGACATCATCTATATTCAGAAGTCTTTGGACATCAGAGGACAGAGGCACTTGCACTCAAATCCTGACCCACTCTGCTTATGGGTCAACCAAATTAACTTCTAATGCTTGGGCCTACCCTGTCTCTAAATCTTCATCCTAAATGCTCTGAGGATGTAGGATGCAGCTACAGCCACACTGCATTTCAGCTGGGGCTGCAGAGCTTTCTGCCTCCATTGTCATAATGACATCCTTTCCCCATCCCACTGTGGAGGAGAATGAGCAACAATCAAAGGAGCATCTGATGGACTTGTTTTAACTCTAACTCTTGCTGCCCAGCCTCTAAGCATTTATTAAAGGTAGGACAGAAGTAAACCCTTACTCCCCTTCTTGTCCACCACTTGGGCAAGAGCATTCACTAGTGGATCCTCTAATCTGGCCTGTGGGGGCCTTTGTTCTTTCTATTCCAGAAAACCATGTCTCTGTCAGCATCCCATCTTTGTCACCAAAATTGTCAAGAAATGCTTGATAGGTCTGAGATTTTACTCTACATGCAAGCTGGGCAACAGAGTTAGCTCTGCCACAGTTTCATGGGGAGCGCTGGCAGAAGAATAAATGAGAATGCTTAGTTCACAGACAAAGGACTTTATTACTCCATGGCACAGCAAGGAGCATGAGTTTCATGCTCTTAGTCAACTAATTTACTCCAAAATTTCCATGGGGCAATGCAGGCGGGAAAGCTAGGGGGATACTGCACATACAGTGATTTTACATCGCAGCTGAGGGAACTCTGGAGCCTTTGGGAAACCAAATCTTTTACTGGTAGGCTGCTAGGAAACCTTCCGCCCAATTCTTGTACCCTGGGGAAGACATTATCTTTATTATATTGGACAGTAAACAAAACCTGCCTCTCTTCTCTGGAGAGTGACATTTTTATACTTCCAAGTCTGTCCACTACATACAAACATCCTTGGAAAAGGATAGTCTGGAATAATATCTGTCCAGTGCCTCTGCATACAAGATGTACAAGAAAGTGTAAAGAGATCCACGGAGAACTGTCTCCCAACAGACAAAGTTATAGAAACATAGATACAGACATAGAAATGTATTTATCTAGTTCAGTCTTCTGAGAGGGACTCCCGGAAGCAATTATACTGCAGTAGCAATGAGCACACTTAGTCCTCAGATCTTGTTTATATAAATATCACTATCTGCTCAAAGGAAAAACCAGGGAATCCCTCAGCAGAAACTGATAATTCCAGTACTGGGACAGGTAAAAATACAAAGATAAGCCTAAAACACTTGGTAGGTCAAAAAGTAAATGAAAATGCTTTCAAGAAATGATGGAGATATGTTGGAAGAAGGGGACACAGATGCCAGCTTAAGAAGAGTGCTCCCATGGGTCAAATCCAAGACAATTTAGCATTAAAATACATAAATAGAGATCAATGGATTATAAATCATTTAATTATATAGAGAAATCCATGAGTCCATACTGATATAGTAAAAATAAATGAAATAAGAGAAAGTAGAAAGCCATTGCTTACAGTTAGAATGCTACCCAAACAATACACGTGAGATGGAGGATTCACGGGTAAAGAAAATCATCATTTGACAATCTTTCATAAATGGTAATAACTCTTTCAGTGGAGGATAATCAAATGAATGCTAAAATTAGTGGGTGAACATTTGATGAGGAAAAGAATAATTACATAGTCTTAAAAGTAATTCTCAATAAACTTCCTATTAATTGTAAAGAGAAAGTCACTTTCCGGAAGTGGGAGCCATCTATTGGACGAACATGGTAAGTGTTCAAAGTTAACATAGCCAATAATAGGACCAACATCTTGTTCCTACTGATAATATGGACTGACGTTGAATACTTAACATCACTTTTGTAGTGCTGCCTTCCAAAGATAAAGCAGTACCTTAACTCAGATGGGTTTTCTACAAAACAATTGTTCTGTATTCTTGTCATGAAGAGACTAAGAAACTGCTTCAGGTTAAAAGGAGATTAAAGAGACACTGGCAACTGAATGGAGTGTATGTTTCTTGGTTAGATATTTGGACAGGAAAAATAAGATATAAAGGGCATTTAGGGAACAGTTGATGAATATGTCTGTGAATTAGACAACAGTATTGTATCAATATTAAAAATTCTGATTTTGATAACTTATACTGTACTTATGTATACTCCTTTTCATGGGTCTATATCTGTCCCCATCTATCTTTCCTATCTATCCTTCTATCTATCTCTATCTATCTATCCTATCTATCTGTCTATCTATCTATCATCTATCTATCAATCTTCCTCCCTCCATTACTCCTTCCCTTTCCTTTCTTCTCTTCCTATCTTCTTTCTATTAATATATATTAATACATAATACATTTATATATATACACACACATACTAATCTCACATGCCACAGAAAGCAAGAGCAAGAGTGAGAGAGAGGGATAAAGTGATGTGGTGAGGTAAATTATAAGAGAACTGGAGAGAGTGAGTAAAAGGCATTGCATGGAAGACTCTGTGTAATATTCTCTTAAGCGACTTCTCCGTAAGAGCTAATTCAAACCTATATGGAAAAAGGAAACAACCAAACAGAAAAAGGGGCAAAGGAGCAGAGACTTTTCAGAGAAACAAAAAGGATAACAAATAAAAAGAGCCAATAAATATATTAAAAATAATCTCAACAGCATTCACTAAGTGAAAAATTCAAATTCAAATAAAAATATTATTTTCCACCTATCATTTTAGTAAGGATACAAAGGTGTGATGATAATTCCAATATGGAAAACAGACATTCTTATATAATGTTGGTAGAAGTGATGGTATTGGGCAAGCTCTTTGAAGTAAAACTTGAAAAGTAATATTTTTCACAAATTAATATGTACCATACCTCTTTGACCCAGAAGGTCCCATACTTAGAAATTTTATTGTCTCTGAGACACTCCATACTGATTCTGAATTTTCAGAGTTTAGAATTGTTTGTTGTGGGACTAAAACTTACAACAATCAAAAGACTCATATCAATAGAAAAAATTAAAATCTTATATGAAACCTCTATAATATGAACTATACTACTACAGATCAAAGTAGATAGCCTAAATATAATGTTAAACAAATTAAGTTGCAAATAAAATTATAGTAGAGGAAATAATATATTCTTTGTACACTTCCCACCATGTATCCATCTTGATCCACAGGAAGCTCTAAGCTCTCTCAGTCCCACAACCACCTGCTTAAGGACACTTACAGAGTTAATCCTGAAGGGTTAGGGTTTGACCCTTTTGGAATCAACTTGTCCTATGGGCCAATGCATTTGAAAGCCAAGCTGTCTGGCTATTCTCTTAATCTTCTTTGGCCATCCTCCCTGAGGTAGGTTGTAGTCCCCATCATGCAGAAATAGGATTAGTCCTTACCTCTCCCAGGAAAACCTGCAGGCTACTAAAGTCTACATTTTTGAGTGAGAGAGACCAAGCCATCTTCAGCTCCTCATTAGTATAAGCTTATATTTTCTGACAGTGTTATGAGGAAGCACTAATGTTGGAGGTTTTGGAGTACTTGCTCAAAATTAACAAAATTGGTACCAATTTGTGATTCACCTAGTGATCACTTCTTCAAGTTTCCCTCTTCCACTGGAAAGAATACAGAGAGTAAGAGTGTGCTAGTATGATTTGGGTCCCCAAATTACTGCATTTATATTACACGTGAGTACAGTAAAAAAAGTGTGTTTGGATGTGTGTGTGTGTGTATATTTTACCAGTTGATTCATTTGTGTCAGCCAGTAGCAGGCTTACCCTTCCCTACAGCTTTTATAATGCTGGAACTGGGACTCCTGCTAAACTACATTTCCCAAGATTCCCTTGATAGCTGCCTTCTCTGGCTAGGGTTTTACCAACTGGAGACACCCCAGCGTGAGTTTGGGAATTGGGAAAGGGATTTTCCTTGCTGTTTGGTAAGTTTCTGTTGGCATTTCTCTCTGTAAACCAGGCTGAGCTCTGGCTCCAACTTCCACCTTGTTTGGGTGATCCCATCAGCAACAGTGCTGTCCCACCTCCAGAAGTACCACCATGAGCTGGCTGTGAGCCCTTGGGTGGGTTAATTTCCTGTATCAAGTAAATCCACATAGTTTGAGGAAATGTTAGTAAGGTTTTCGTTTTCATGACTAGGCCCTGAATTTTGTACAGAGAATTTCTAGACACTTAAATAGAAAACATTTAACAATGGTTTCCCTTAGGAGTGGGACTGATAAAGCTAGGAGAAAAGGAAACTTTTACTTTTCATTTTAGTCCTTCTGAATTCTATTTTATATTTGCTATAAGCTGTTTCACTCCTACCCTAAACTTTGTTATGCTGTCTGTGATTTATTTCACTATAGTTTAGCATGTATACACTTAGTTGTACCTTATTAGGAAGTACCAACTCAGTG
>NC_141940.1:0-39814 GCF_057802395.1 Ceratotherium simum simum | reverse complement strand
ATTTTCTGACAGTCTCTCTTTGCCAGAGTGGGAGTGTGTGTAGGAGAGGCCTGAGGCTTAGCCTCCAGAAGTTCAAAGGAAGTGGCAGACCCTGCACTCGCTTGTGCGTTCTCAGATGGGGAATGGGAGCAGCTTGTCTGACAAGGACCTCCAGGCAGAGGTGGATAATGCTCATGTTCGGGAGGGCCACTTACACCACAGCCAGCAGCATCTCCTGGATCCTCTATGCTCTGGCCGCACACCCTGGCGCACTGCAAAGGTGTGTCGGGAGGAGATCCAGAGCCTCCTGGGGATGGCGCCTCCATCACCTGGTAAGTGCTCAAGAGATGGGAGAACCTGCCTCACCCAGCTAGAGAAGCACCTGGATCTGGCTCCGGACCTTGTCCACACTTCAGGATGGGCTTCTGCTTCAGGGATCACCTGGACCAGATGCCCCACACCACCATGTGCATCAAGGAGGCACTACGACTTCATCTACCAGTACCAAGTGTCAGCAGAGAGCTCAGCAAGCCCATCACCTTCCCTGACGGACGCCTCCTTACCCAGAGGTGTGAATCTCATCACACCTACCAACCTCCACACTCTGCAAGAACAACACAGAAGATCAGGAATCCACGTGTCCCAGAGCAGTTCTTGAATCTCTCTGTGTCTTGTTTCTTTGTAAATAAATATATGTAGTTAGGATGAGGTGTTTGAAATCTTGGCACAGAACTAGACTCCAACAAAAGCTCAATAAATAAATGCTAGTCTCTGAATGTGGGCTCAGGAATTAGCCCTGTAAAATTCTATTTCCCTGAGATGTGAGGGCTGGAGAGACAATCAGACAAAGAAAAAGGGAGGAGATGTGCTAAGCTTTCCTTATGAGGTCTAGGAAAATGGGGGAGATGCGGAATCTGTCAGTCACGGATCAGATGGCTCAGTCTCTGAGGACCCCTCAGGTTGGATGGCAGAGAGCAGCTGATGACCAGATCTGAGACCCTGGACACTGCTGGAGGCCACCCTTTAGCTCATCTCCCATTGAGCTTGAATGCCAGCTCTGCCACATCTTAGCTGTGTGATCATAGGCAAGTTGCCCAGTCTCTGAGGCTCAGGTGCCCTATCTGAATAATGGGGATATGAGAGCCTTTCTTGGAGGGTTGATGTGAGGATTGAATGAGTTAATGCATATTCTCCAAGGGCTCATGGATGGCACTTCTGATAAATGTGAGTCAGTCACTTGAGTTGCCCAAAAAGTAAGCCTCCAGTTCTTTTTGCTTCTCAATCCTGGGTCATGGCTATTTCCTTCCTAATCTGTGCACATGAACTTTGCCATGTCCACCCCACTTCCTCTTGCAGCAGGATCCTTCCACTCAGAGTGAGGGGAAGTGGCTCTCATGGTGGCTTCCAAGACTTTCCTGCATGCACATGCCTCCTGCTGGCAGAGGGAGGGGGGCCCTAAATTCCCATGGGTATGATCAGTCTTCTCTCTTCTCCTCCTGCCCCACAGTGAATCATAATCGGGCTCTCCTTTTATGCCCTTCACCAGCAACCCAAAGGTGTGGCTGAACCCAGAGGTATGATGGCCGTGGGAGGAGGGGATGGGATGATCTCTCCAGACCAACACCTCCTCTCACTCCCACCTCAGGAGTCCTAATCCCTCATGGATTGAAAGGAGGGGCTTGACCCCACTGTCCTGTCCCTGGTGCTCTCTCTGCAGGTGTTTGATCTTTCCCGGTTTGCACCAGGTTCTGCCTTTGATACAGCCACGCTTTCCTGCACTTCTCCCAGGAGGACCAAGGTGCGATTTTCTGTACCAGAGAGAGAAGGTTTTACTGGGTACAATCTCGATGTTTGTGACCTCCCACGCTCATATTGGCCTCTGTAGCGTGCACTTCTATGTCAGTGTGTGGGGAAGGAGGCATGTGTCTCTATGTACAAAAGAAAGGTGACATTTCATGACATGCCCCAGGGACTTTGACTCACTGACTTTCCAAATGGCCAGCCACAACCTCAGTGTCAGTGCTGTTCCAAAGTTCAGTGTATTCTATTGTTTTCTACAGTTTAGGAGCAGGACTTTACAGAATTAGAAATTTTCATGAAAATTAAACTTCAGGTGGTTGCATTTCTCAATTATCATTAATCGTGAACAGGTGGTTTCTCTCTTCCCACATTCACAGTCCAGCCCAGCTTTTTCTCCTTAATTCTCCCATCCGCTACTCACTGTCTCAGTGATGTTTGCATGAGTCTGGATTTCCAGCCCCTTCTTTGTCCTAACTGTTCAGCCTATAAATGAAATTTACAGTAACTATTGGAAGAAAGTTTCACACCAATATGTCTACTCTATTTTTATAGTCTATCCTAATAAAATTTGATATGGGTATTCATATAACTATGACAACTTTTCCAGTCAGAAAAATTCTTTATATGAAGTGGGATCTATAGTCCCAGATCCTACATGGTCTAATGTTGGCAAAAGTATAAATATAATGAGGACAATCAACTGCTTTTGAGAGAAAATCTGCTATTCTGTAACGATACATGCATTTGAAAGCTTCCTGGTGTGTAAAATACAAAGCACACATGAGACAGCTGTTGAAGCTAGACGAGTCCTCTCCAGAGGAGTGGCTGCTGTGAAAATCCTCCATCGTTGCTCAAAGTCTCCATCCTGTGAAACAAAAACTTCAACAAACATTGAAAGTAGTTACATTATAAACAAGCTTTTTCAGAATCCAAGAATCCGTGGATTCTTCAAATGTTGAAACAACTTTCACAGAACAGCTCTTTAATCAAACTGCTCTTCCAGAAATTGACTTCAGGATTTGGTTTCTCCCAGAACTGGGTCCTTCCTCATAGACACTGGCTGCAGGCTGTAGCTGCCACTTCAGAGTGACAGGAGAGTACTAGGCAGGCCCCAATTCCTAGGGCAGAACTAATGCTACTTTTATTTTACTCCATTCCATGTTTATTTGTTTTTCAGTTCAATTAACTTCATTCAATTATGAAACTATTTATTAAGCCCCACTCCTCTGTGGGCTGTAAGTCCTATGGCTGGGAGGTGTGAAATACAGAGATGAAAGACACTGTCCTTGCCTCCTAGAGTCCACAGTCAAGAAACAAATACCTCTACTAAAGATAAACATCATTCTATTCATTCATTCTTTTCACTGGCTCATTCACTCACTGAGCAGACTATTGGATGTTCCATATTTCTGGCACTGTCCTGGGCACTGCACAGATGAGATGTCCTTGAATAAAAACAGCTAATGGTTCCTTGAGGGTCTGGGGAGGAAGAGGCAAAGATTCAGCAGAGGGGGTGAGGGCAGGCTGTCATTGGACTTAGCCTTGAACTTTGGCAAGTGCAGGCAGAGAGTTGGAGGGAGGCATTCTCGGCGATCTCAACACACGTGGAGCTGGACAGGTAGGTAGAGGTGAGGAGGCAACAGCCCAGAGGGCTTTGGTGCCAGCTGGAGGCATTTGGAATGTCCTAGCAGCATAGGGAGGGTCTGAGCTGGGCCGTGGCTTCAATGTAGAGGAGTGGAGGCAGGGAGAGCAGGAAAATCCAGGTGAGGAGACTGAGGGATGGTAAGGAGGGACATTTCTGGACTAGCTTGGAAGGCTACAGAGGATCGTTGATGGAGGGGACGAGGGGCAGGCAGTGAGTCGTGGCCCATTAATTGGGAGGCAGGATAGTACTTTTAGGCTGAGGGTCGCCACCCGGGTGGCCCTCCAGGAAGCTTCCTGTCGCCACTCTGACTTCCTAACACAACTCCATCTTGTCTTCTCTCTGAAGATCGGGGTCCCTGTTTTGTCTCCCAAGAGGCTGAGGGCCTGAGAGTGTGGCCCATTGCCTGCCCCCTTACTGTGCCTCTTAGACCTGGCCTCCACATTGTAGAAACCAGAAATCTGTGGAAGGAGTGGAGCAAATTAATAATTTTTTAGTGATTCACTCTGACTTGACTTGTGGCTTAGAGTACCTGATCACCTCACCTAACAGGATTTCAGGCCTGCTGGAGAGCAGAAGTAGGAGTTAGGAGCTAGTCCTGAGGGAAGTAGGCTTTGGGACAGAGGTGAAGGGAGGGTGTGAACTAAGGGGTAGGAGGTGTGTGACTTGTAAGGATGGTATTGGGGCTGGGCCATTACAGGAGAGCCTCTGAATGCCCTGTTCCTGCCTCGGGCCCAGTGGGTCAATCCACGCTCCAGCTCACAGCAGAGTTTGAGGCCACTTCTCATTTTGTTTCCTCCCTGGCACAGGGATCGCATCGGGAAGCAGCTTGCCATGACCGAGCTTCGAAGCGTGGCCGTGGCCCTGACACTGCTCCGCTTTGAGTTGGCGCCGGATCCCTCCAGAGTCCCCTGCTCCTGTGTCCCAAAGAATTGTGTTGAAGTCTCAAGAATGGGATCTACTCTGCGTTCCTCAGGAAGCTCCCTTCTAACACTTTTTTGGGGACAAGGACAGGTTCAGAGAGACCCTTGCAACCATCCTGCTCCTCTCTCCTGTCACTCTCTCCCATCCCCTGAGTATCTGGTCCACTTCCTGCTTTCTATCTGCCCCACTTGGTGATCTAACTGATCTCCTGCCTCCTGCCCATCAGACCATCACCGTTCTCTCTCTCATCCTTCTCCAGGCTCCCTACCTGTTGGTCTGCCTGTCTCTGACCCAGCCTCCATCTCTGGACTGTCACCAAAACTCCTCATCATTTCCAGCCTGTCCTCCAGCCTGTCTGTCCTATCCCTGTCTTTCCCTTTTCTGCCCATCTGTCCATCCTTGTGTTAGTTTCCTTTCTGCTGTTATAATAATTTTACCACAGCCTTAGTGACTTAAGACAACAGTTGGGACTTAAGGCAAATTCTCTTTTCTCTTATGGTTCTGGAGTCAGAAGTCTGAAATGGTTCTCATTGGACCACAACCAAGGTGTTGGCAGGGCCGCCCTACCTCCAGGCCTCTGGGAGAGAATCCTTCTCTTTGCCTTTCCAGCATCTAGAGATGCATTCCTTGGCTCCTGGATCTTCCTCCAGATCTCAAATCCAGCAGCATCTTCAAAGTCTCTGTGCTCTGTCTTCATCTGGCATTCTGCTTTTATGAGGACCTTTGTGATTACACGGCCCTACTCAGATAAAACAAGACGCGGGTCACAGGGTCCAGGGATTAGGATGTGGGACACCGCTGGGGAGCCAGTGATTCAGCCTCGCTGAGTCCCTGTAACTCAGCCATCAGTCTGTACTCCTGATCTCTTCTTGTGTGTTAACAGTCTACCCTTTTTCATTCACACCCCCTCTCCTTTCTTTCCCACTCCCTGTGACAAAGTTCACAGTGTCCCATGGGAGTGGTGGCTGTCATCCCTTGGAAGGAGACGGATGGAAAGAGAAGAGAGAGAGAAGGGGAGGGAAGACAGAGGAGACAAGGAAGGTAGATAATATCTGCTCTGTGGTGCCAAGATCCAGCAGGGCCAATCATGTCCCATCACCTCCAAAAGACTCAGGAAGACACTTTGACTCCTTCCCCTCTAACTGTCCAAAGGGATTTAATATAGAAGGCTTGTCCTGCCAAGAAGGAGCTATAATCAGAGGTAACTGAGTAGTATAATATGAATCATAGGTGTGGTAGACAGGGGGAGGAACGTAGCAAAGCCCATTTGACCAAAGTCCTCTCTGTGTCCCATTGTCTCTAGATGGCCCAACAAACATTTAGTTTATTAAAACATTAATTCTTTTCCATTCTTCTGTAAATGCTCTCCTTTCCCCTATGAAAGTCCAGACTCCTGTTCCTTTACCTTAATTCTAGAATGACATAGGTGTCTTATTTTGGCTCTGACTCTCTTTGGAATTTTTCGTGCTTATAGAATTCCCTGTGCCCATTGATATTAAACTGTTTGATTTTCTCCTGTTAATCTGCCTTATGTCATTTTAATTATTTGACTCAGCTGTACAAGAACCAAGAAGGCTGAAGGGGGGAATTTTCTCCTCCCACACATGGAGAGCTTTCTGAGGCATGGCTGTGTATAGGATGTGATAGAGCAAGGTGTTGTCCTTTGTGAAACCAACTGGCCCTTTCAGGAGCCTCAAATAGGCACCAAGATCTAGATTCTCATGCTCAGGTGAGAAGATGGGGTTCCACCTGAGGGACTAAAAGGGAGAAAGCTGTTCCCAAGTTAAGATTTTTGTGTATTTTTAGGCAATTTCACACTGTCCTCACCTTGGTCCAGCTGGAAAATGGTAAGAAGGAGGTGGGGTGTCTCTGGATCAGGAATCAGTCCAAGAGAAGCCTTTTCTCAAGGGGTCAAAGTCTTGAAATGAGAGGGCAACCCCACCTCACCATATCCAGAACACCATTAACACATGTCTTAAGCTATTACTTAGTAAGCACTGATGAACAGAAATATACTGTGGAGCCATAAATGTGTAATTTCAAGTGTTCTGGGTAGCGCACATTTTTAAAAGGCAAAATTAATTTTTAATAATAGGATTTATTATACAGAAAATATCATCATCTCCCAAATGCAAATTAAATGTAAATAGATTATTAGTGGAAACATCTCACCTTTTCTTGTACTATGTCTTCAAAATCCAGCGTGTGGTTTACATTTCCAGCACATCTCAGTTCTAATCTCAGGCACATTTCAAGTGCTCAGTAGACACAGGTGGCTAAATGGCTACCACACTGGATACAGAGTAACTTCAGACTCTGCAGACCTTGTCTGGCCTCCCCGTGGACTAGCCTGCATACCCATCATCAAGTAGGGGAGACCAGAAATACAATGGTCAGTGGTATTATTTCCACGTTGGAGGTAAGCGTGCACCCATTTAGAAGTTAAGCCAAAATGATTATGTGATCAGTTGGTTACCAGGAGACATGCGGTCCAACTTCCCATTACATGTGTAACAGATCTTAAAACTAGAAGCTTATGTAAAAGGATATGTTCTGTACATGTTGTACAGTGTTTAGGAGTTTCAAGAACGTTGAATCAAGGAACTCAGGTATGCTACACACATCTTCTTTTAGCCTCTCCAGATCCTTCTCTCCCTCCATTTCCTCATCCCTGTTCTGGGCTGCTAAGTAGCTGACCCACATGGTTTCCTGTTGGGTTTTGCACAAAAACGACATTAATAGAGCAAACTGGAGGGTTGGAGGAGAGAGTGGTTGGCTTGTTTTATCCCAGGTGGCCCCACCCTACCAGGCTGCCTCAGGTTGGCTGCAGGCCTCTACTGAAACCACAACTCCTGTCTCCATGGTCTTTCCCTTAGCAGCAGTCTCTCTCCAGGTTTGTAACTCTCCCTCCTGTGTCCTGCAGCAGACCTAGAAGTGGTAAGCTACTTCCGGGCAGTTGTTTGCTCCATTTTGCTTCTCCTAAACCTTACGCCTCACTCTTTGTAAATAGCTCCTTTATAAAACTCCTCCTCAAATTGCTCAACTTGAGTGTGTCATCATTTCCTACCACTAGAACTTTACTGACTGTTAAGCACTCCAGCAAAGTGGAGTCTGTGTTACTCAGACCATTACTATTAGAGTCTACACTCTTGCAGATATCTAGGTAAGCGCTGGGTAGAGCTTGTTAAGTAAATGAGTTCTGTACAGAATGTGTGCAATTTAGAGCAGGTTGTGTGGCATTACAGGCTAATCTGTTCATTCAAAGCAAAGAGAAAAAGTAGTGGAATAGGGGAAGAGAACAGTTTTCCTTTGGTGGAAAAGTTTCACATTCTTGGTTTTTATGTTTATTTTTGCTTGCTTTGTGACATTTGCCACTTCTATGTGTATCTAACAAAAAGTGACTCTACACAGCACTAGTTCTTTGGAAGTGCTTACATGTAAGATGGTCATGTACCTTTGGGTTTTCCCCAGATGGCAGTGGATTGTGGTGAAGACTCCTCAAACACTGAGAACCACATTTATTCCTGAAAAGAAAGAGGCGAAATGAAGAGATTGCAAGAGAAAGAGCAAGTTGTGAGCTCCCAGTACACCACTTTTTCAGTAAGACTTCTCTTCTTAAAGGAAAGAGAGCTTAGCCTCCTGACAGGAACTGTGTGTGTGCTGTAGCTGATACCAGCACAGCGAAGGACCCATGGGAAGATGAGGTGTGGTGGCACGTTAGTATTCAAACAATGATCTATTTAATAAGACATGATTCTATCTTAAGGAGCTATTGGTATCATGTGAAAATGGTGTTTGTTTACAATGATTGTTCAGTTAGCTTCTGGAACATTGAGAGACTTATATATCTACTTAATGTACTATTAAGCAACCTATATGAGAGACAGTTTGGGTGCATAAGAACAGAATCATAGTTCTATCATACAGACCCTAATGGAAATCTTTCTGTTGGTGCCAAGTCTGATATATGGAAGCTATAATGAATTTTGGCAAATATCCTATATGGTTTGGAGTTTTTTTAAAAAAAGAAAGAGGAGAGAGAATTTGAGGATTCTTTGGATTACCAGAAATAATTCTGGTAAATTAATTCTGATCTGTCAACAAGGTCACAGTAAGTGACAGGTATGTTGGTGTTTGCAAACAAACAATCCTGTCAGCTGAGTTTCTACAGGGAAAGAGTCAATAGAGCACCAATGGAGATAAGTGAAGTGTGTCTCTATGTGACCCTCTCTCATGCTCCACTCTCGCACAAGTTGCCCTTGCTCAGAAACCTGTGTTGTTCTGGAAGAGCACTTGACTCCAGGCTTGTGTACCTCTGTGTGAGTTCTAGCTCTGCTCCATCTGCACATTGGGGTTCTCCCAGTGAGTTTTTAAGCTACACCAAAAGTATTTGAAAATGTTTGTAAACTGCCAAGCACTGTATAGTGTCTGCTGAGATCATGTTCCTGTGGGGAGAAAATGAGAGACTTTGTTTGAAACCTCTCTGTAAACATATTAAATGCTACACACTTATGAGGGTGGTATTATTATGATCATGAAGCCAAAGACCCTCCTTAGGGGCCATCTAGATAAAGACAATGGTGCTTCATCTCCCATGAAGTCTCATTTGGACCTGAAACTCAGTCAATTATGTGAGAAACAGTGTCCCACAATGGGAGAAACCCCTGGGTTGGGATTCTGGCAACATGGGTTCCCAAGGGCATAGCTTTGCTGGGCACATGGCTATGTCCCTTGGGGGAAGTCTCTGAAACCCAAATCTGATCAAGGCGTTACCCACTGAGCTCTTAACATAGCTGCCCAATCCTAAGCTAACTGTACTTAGGATTGTCCTTTTAATTCCTCCAAGAGTTAGAGAACCTGCTGGTCTTCATCACTGTGGCTCGCAGGATCCCATGGCGGTTTCTAGGAACCTTTAGGAAAAGAAGAATGCAAACCCTGCAGGCAAGGCAGCATCCGTCTGTGAAGGTAATGAACTTGCAGAGTTCTCTGGAAATGGATGGACTGGAGGCACCAATCGGAGTGACTCCTGATGCACATTGTGGTTTATGACATCTCACCTAGCTCGTTGTTCCTCACATGCAGGAGTGCAGAGGCAAAGAGATGGCACAGAGAGGTGCAGAACAGCAAAGCAGGTGTAGTGACAAGGGAGGGAGGGAGGGAACCCAGACTCCATAGCCAGTTTGTAAATAGTGATTTTTTTTCATTTGATGTTTGTTCCTGGGAAAGATCACTTCGTAAGGTTAAAGCCACTTACACTAATTGGTTGATGAATGCAAATGTTAAAATGGGGATTTTTCTGTCCAAGTAGGATCAGCTGAGTGTCCTAGAGGAAGAGGAACCAAACAGGTGCCAAACATCTTCATTATAAAATGGAGGGTGCTAAGCTAATGGTAGAGGATTTTATATATGAGATTTCTGAACACTCTAGTTGCTTTGGCAACCCTTAGCTCATCAGAGAGGAATCAAGAATGTAATGAGGATTTCTGAAGAGAGGAGGCTTAAGAGTTTTGAGAGAAAAAAAATCCTTTTTAAAGAGAATTGTCAGAATGACGAGTGCCATGGAGAATGGAGGGAGGTTGCTCCTCAACACAAGTTAAGCAAAGGGGGGCTTCAGAAGGGTCACTTGGATCATCTTACATGTGCTCCCTGGAGTTTGGGGAGCACTATCCTGATAATAAGGCATGTGACTCAGAACAGACAGAGGGCACAAGGGAGAGAGCAGCAGGGCAAGGTTGGAAGGAATGCTCCAGTGTGTCCTGTAGGGGCCAATTGAATCCACAGAGAGAGGAAGAGTTCCTGAATCAGCTTTGAAAGGGGAACTCTGATCTAGGACAAGAATTCCTTTGCTCCTTGAATCCCCATTGCAAAGTCCCAGTGAGGGAATCCCCAAGAATCCCACAGATGCTCTCGCCATCGAGAGTAAAAGCAAATATTGGATTATCCACTGGTTTAGAGGGCAAGATCACAACAGTACTGTAGCCTTTCTCCTTATCCCCTCTCCCTCTTGGGCCCGTTTCTAGAAGGGTCATAAACAAGCAGCTACTGGGCAGGGAGGAGTTTGCTTGTCAGGTAAGTGAGGAAGCCACCACAACCCCTCATCCAGCCTAATGGCTTCCAGACCTCAGAGGAGCTTTCGATGAAGGAGATAGCCCAAGATGGAGAGAATTTGAAATTTTTATTATGACACTGGTCCAGACACTTAATTACTGAAATGAGGCTGCTCTTGTGATTTAAATTGGATGAGAACTCTCTGAGATTCACTTCAAGATTTACACCCCAGAGATGGAAAAGGCCAACTTTTCTCACACAGCAAAGTTGAAGTGTCAGTGGGAGAAGAATAAAAGTCTTTTATTTGCATCCTAGCTGGTCAGTTTGGTTCTAATAAAAATAGATCTGCATGTATTTAGTCTATTTGCTTTACATTGTATTTTTATTTGCTTTTCTGATTACTTAATTTAAATGCAGGCTTTGGGCCATTAGTTAATGTGAATGATTTTAATTTTGGAGACTCTTTCCTCCTCAATCCCAGAATAAAAAGAGTAATTCTGCTTAGCCTGGCACTTTGCAACAGTTAAAAAAACAATGTTGTCCATCTCAGCCTCTGGTGCAAAAGAAGAGAAGACTTTAAACTCAAAGCAGAAGTGGGCTGGACAAAGACTTTCCAAATGGAGACATTGAACAACTTCCCCAGCTTTTCCTAGAAATTGTTCTTGCAGTGTGGTTTTTATTATCTGTCGCAAAAAGAATTATAAATTCCTCCAAATGCTATGTACAAACTTCATTAAATGTAACTTAAGGCCACACTGTGAGAACACAAACATTTTATTCTCTGTAACATTATTGCCATTTCTCTCATTACAATAAGTGGTAGTTAACAGATCTTCTGGACTTCATTTTCTCATCTGCAAAGAAGATAAGTCGTTATTGTTTTCACATTTCACATCAGCCAAACAAAAATGAGAAACATCAATATTTTAGTTATATATAGATCCATCCAAATCCAAGTGTTAAAATATCTAATTAATGTTGGGAGGTGGTATAGAGTGTTTCCAAATTCAATGAATGAATAAAAAATGACTTATCAACAGAGCATTTTGTACTATATGTGGATTATACCTGTAATTTATGGTAGGATATGTCTATTATTTCTACATAAAAGTGAGATCTCGCAGATCACATAAAAAGTGATGTCAGCATCATGGCGGGAGTGAGCTTTCCCATGAACTCTTCCCTTTCGACAAGATACAACAAAAAGGAACAGTCACAGACCAACAACGAATCCCAGACAGTGAAAAGCTAGAGCGGAAAGATCCACACTGCTGCACATCTGAGAGCCGAACATGCTGGGCCCCCAGAGGAAGTGGGGAGAGAGTAAGTGAGAATTCTTCTCCCCTCCCCATCAGATCAGCGATCCTGGTCTGGAGTGGCTCCCAGAGAGGGCGTAGGGGCGGCCCTCGGCGGGGGAAACCATAGCTCTTGGACTCTCTCAGCCAGTGGGAAACTCCCCGCACAGAGGACTCAGAAGAGCCTCAGGGCTACCATCAACATCTGAGCACCCCAGAGAGCGGATAAAGAGGGGCAAATGAGAAGCCTTTCCTCCACGTCAATAGGGACCTCAGAGGACAAAGGGGGAGAGCTCCTCCTCCCCGCGAAACCAGACCCTGCAGCTCAACCGACCAGACCAGACCTAGCGATCCGTGGGCAGACCAGACCACCTGCTGATCCGCTGCAGACCTGAACAAACGACCTGACCTTGTGGATCGCAAAGCGGGGGAAAAAAAAAAAACTGTGGATCGCAGCAGAAAAACCGGGCAGAGCGCGCAGGGGGCTTAGACTACACAGCCTCTTTACCGAGAGATTTCCTGGATGAGGAAAAACAAAACCAACACAGGGACCCACAATGCAAAAAATATATGACATCATCAGACCAGAAACAAAATGACAAGCACCCAGAAATCAACCCTGGAAGACACAATATGAAATCCATAATCTAAATGACAGAGATTTCAAAATAGCTATCATAAAATACACCCAATCTAAATACGAGACAACACAGACAAACAATTCAATGAGATTAGGAGTTTCTTCACAAAAGAGATTGAAATCATAAAGAAAAACCAATCAGTGCTGATGGAGGTAAAGAACGCAATGGAGGAGATAAAGGAGAATCTGGAATTTTTAAAGAACAGAGCTGACAATACGGAGGGAAAGAATTAGCACTTTAGAGGATAGGGAATACTTGATATACTCCAGATGGCAAGAAGAGAGAGAGCTAAGGCTAAAATGAAATAGAAGAAAGACTCCTGAGAAATATCTGACTCTATTAGAAAATGTAACATAAGAATTATAGGTATTCCTGAGGGAGAAGAAAGGGAAAGAGGAACAGAGAGCCTATTCAAGTGAAGATAATAGCTGAGAATTTCCTCAAATCTGGGGATACAAAGTGTGTGAGCAGTGAGAAATACCAGTAAGTTTCGAAGCCAACAGGACACCTATATATTAACAGACAAAGGCCTTCACCACGACACTCTAGTGGTAAGGCTAGCCAAGGTCAATGACAAAGAAACAATATTAAGGGCAGCTAGACAAAAACAAAAAAATAATGTACAAAAGGAACTCCCATCAGGCCTCCTCTCAGTGGATTTCTCTGAACAGAAACTCCTTACAGGCTAGAAGAGACTGGAATGGATGATATTCAAAATACTGAAAGACAAAACTTTCAGCCAAGAATACTCTATCCAGCAAAAATATTCTTCATAAATATAGATGGAGAAATAGTAACTCTCCCAGATAAACAAAAGCTAAGGGAGTTCATGGGCCATGAGACCCCCACTACAAGAACATACACAAGAAGGCCCTTAGGCCTGAAAAAAAAAGAAGAGAAAGGGAATACAAAGCTTGGAGCAAGGAGAAAGTAGGTAGACAAACTCAGAAAAAATAGTGCAGATCTTTACCGGAATAGGTTAGCAACCACTTAAATAATACTAAATTCAAAGATCAAAGGAAGAAACTCAACAAAAATAAATTTAACTTCATCACTGTAAACACACAGCCACCACACAAGATAGAATAAGGTATAACAAGAAAGACTTAGAAGGGGAAGAGGAAAAGTGGATTGAATCTGACTTAGTATAAGGAAATAGGAGGCCATCAGATAATGGACTATCTCTTATACACAAGATTTTTGCCCAAACCTCAAGGTAAATCCACTAAAACAAATAATCAAACCAAAACCACATATGATAAACAAAGAGAAAAACTAGAAGAGTCATAAGACAGAACAACCAAACTGAATTGGCAGTCCAAAACAAATGGGACAAGAAACAAAGGAAATGCAAAAGAACTCAGAAAATAAGTGACACAACAGCAACATTAAAGCCCTCCTCATATATCAATAATCATTACTCCTAAACTGTAAATGGATTGAACTCTCCAATCAAAAGATACAGAGTGGCAGGATGGATTAAAAAGCAGAAGACTCCAACAATATGCTGCCTTCAGGAAAACACATCTTAGCACTAAAGCACAAGCACAGGCTCAGAGTGAAAGGGTGGAAGACAATACTCCAAGCTAATGGCAAACAAAAGAAAGCAGGTAAGTTGCCATACTCATATCAGACAAAGTAGACTTCAAGATAAAACAGGTGAAGAAAGACAAGGAAGGGAAATATATAATGAAAAAAGGGACACTCCATCAAGAACACATAACACTTATAAATATATATGCACACAACATAGGAGCACCAATGTACATAAAGCAACTATTAACAAACCTAAAAGGAGAAATCAACAACAACACAATAATAGTAGGGGGATCTTAACACCCCACTTACAACAATGGATAAGATCATCCAGACAAAAAGTCAATAAAGAAACAGGTGTAGGACTTTGGCAATGAAAAACTGGACGAGATGGACCTAGTAGACATGTACAGAGCACTCCATCCAAAAACAGCTGACTACACATTCTTCTCAAGCATCGCATGGAACATTTCTCTAGGATAGAACATATGTTGGGGAAACAAAAGCAAGCTCCTCAATAAATTTAAGAAGATTAGAAATCATAACAAGCATCTTTTCAGACCATAAGGCTAGTGAAACTGGAAATGAACCATGAAAAAAACTGGGAAAGTGGACAAAAATGTGGAGATTAAACAACATGCTACTGAACAATCCAATGGATCATTGATGAAATTAAAGGAGAAATCTAAAAAATTATCTGGAAACAACGAAAATGATAACATGCCATATCAAACCATATGCGGGATGCAGCAAAAGCGGTCCTGAGAGGGAAACTCATAGCGAGATACAAGCCCACCCTTAGCAAACAAGAAAGTGCCTTCCAAATAGGCAACCTTAAATTACACCTAACAGAACTAGAAAAAGAAGAACAAACAAAGCCCAAATCCAGCAGAAGGAGAGAAATAATAAAAATCAGAGCAGAAATAAATGATATTGAGACCAAAAAACAGTAGAAAGGATTAATGAGACAAAGAGTTGGTTCTCAGGAAGATAAACAAAACCGACAACCCTTAACAGCCAGGCTTACTAAGAAAAAAGAGAAAAGGCTCAATAAATAAAATTAGAAATGAAAGAGGAGAAATTACAACGGATACGCATGGAAATACAGGAGGATCATAAGAGAATACTATGAGAAATCATATATGTCAACAAATTGGACAAAATCTAGGAAGAAATGGATAAATTCTTAGACTTATATAACTCTCCCAAAATTGAACCAAGAAGAAATGGAGAAGCTTGAATAGACCAATAACAAGTAAAGAGATTGAAATAGTAATCGAAAACCTCCCAAAAAATAAAAGTCCAGGATCAGATGGCTTCTCCAGTGAATTTTACCAAACATTCAAAGATTTGATAATTCTTCCTTCTCAAACCACTATTCAGAAAAATAGAGGAAGATGTGAACACTTCCTAAATCAATCTACGAATGCAGCCAACATCACCCTGATACCAAAACCAGACAAAGACAAATACAAAGAAAGAAAATTACAGGCATTAATATCGCGCTGATGAACATTGATGCAAAAATCCTCAACAAAATATTGGCAAACCGAATACAACAATACATTAAAAGATCATACAATTCATGATCAAGTGGGATTTATACCAGGACGCAGGGATGGTTCAACTGTATCTGCAAATTCAATCCAACGTGGATACATCACATCAACAAAACAAAGAATAAAAACTTTAACTTGATCATCTCAATAGATGCAGAGAAGGCATTTGACAAGATACAACATCCATTTATGATAAAACTTCCCAATAAAATGTGGGAATAGAAGGAAAGTAATTACAACATAATGAAGGGGTCAGATATGACAAACCCACAGCCAACATCACTACTTCCAACGGGGAAAGACTGGAAAGTTTCATTCCTCTCTGAGAACAGGAATGAGGCAGGGCTGCCTCACTCTCACCACTGCTGTTCAACATAGTACTGAGGTTTGGCCAACAGAGCAATTAGGCAAGAAAAAAGGAATAAAAGGGAATACAATAGGTAATTCGAGGAAGTGAAACTCTCACTATTTGCAGTATGACATGATTGTATATATAGAAAACTCCTAAAGAATCTGTTGGAAAACTATTAGAAACAATCAACAACTAAGAGCAAAAGTTTCAGAGGTACAAAATCAATCTACAAAATCGCCAGTTGCATTTCTGTATGCTAATAATGAACTAACAGAAAGAGAGCTCAAAAAGATAATACCATTTACAATTGTGCATCAAAAACAATAAAATACTCTAGGAATCAAATCTTACCAAGGAGGTGAAGGACTCCTAATACAATGAGAACTATGGGAGACATTGATTGGAAAGAAATCCATGATGACATACAAAGAAAATGGGAAAGATATCTCATGCACGTGGATTGGAAGAATAAACATAAAGGTTAAAATGTCTATATTACCTAAAGCAATCTACAGATTCAATGATAATCCCAATCTAGGAATCCCAATGACATTCTTCACAGAAATAGAAAAAGAATACTAAAATTCTATATGGGGCACAATAAAAGACCTCAGAATAGCCAAAGCAATCCTAAGAAAAAAGAACAAAGCAGGAGGCATCACAATCCCTGACTTCAAAACATACTACAAAGCAATAGTAATCAAAACAGCATGGTACTAGGTACAAAACAGACACACAGATCAATGCAACAGAATTGAAAAGCCCATGAAATAAAACCACACATATACGGGACAGCTAATTTTTGACAAAGGTGCAAGAACATGCAATGGAGAAAGGAAAGTCCTCTTCAATAAATGGTGTTGGGAAAACTGGACAGCCAATACATGCAAAAGAATGAAAGTGGGAATTCATGCTGCTATCGCCATTCAAGCAAAAATTAACTCAAAATGGATCAAAGAATTAAAGGTGGGACCCTGAAACTATGTAAAACTCATAGAAGAAAAATATAGGGCAACACACTATTTGACATTGGTTTGAAAGGAATCTTTTCAGATGACATGCGCTTACTTCCAGACTAGGGAAACTAAAGAAAAAATAAACAAGTGGAGACTTTATCAGATTAAAGAGCTTTTTATAAGACAAATGAAACCAGGAAATCAAGATGAACAGACAAATCAACCAGCGCTGGGAGAGAATATTTGCAAAACATACATCTGACATAGGGGTTGATCTCCATAATATATAAAGAACTCACACAAGTGAACAAATAAACAAAACAAACAACCCGATCAAAAAAATGGAGCAGAGGAAATGGAAGATATAGAATACTTCTCCAAGAAAGATATACAGATGGCATTAATAGGCACATGAAAAGATGCTCAACATCACTAATCATCAGTGTGGAAATGCAAATCAAAACAACACTAAGCTACCACCTCATGCCCGTTAGAATCTTGGCTATAATCTACCAAGACAAAAAAACAACAAATGTTGAGAGGATTTGGAGAAACAGGAACCCTCATACACAGCTGGTGGAAATGCAAATTGGTGCAGCCTCTATGGAAAACGGTGTATGGGAGATTCCTCAAAGAATTAAAATGAGATGCCCTCATGACCCAGCCATATCCCACTCCACTGGGAATCTATCCAATCTAACCTGAAATCAACAATCCAAAGAAAGAGATGAGGCTTATGCACCCCTATGTTCATTGCAAAAGTGCATTATTCACCATAGCCAAGAAGTGGAAGCAACCTAAGTGTCCCTCAACTTGACGATTGATTAAAGAAAAATGTGGTATATATATACAATGGAATATTACTCAGTCATAAAAAGACAAAATCGGCTCCCATTTGCAAAACATGGATGGGCCTGAGCGTATTATGTTAAGTGAAATAAGTTTGGAAAGTAGAAAGACAAACACTGTATGATCTCACTCATATGTGGAATATAAAACCAACAGGCATGGACAGAGAAAACTCACTGTGTGTTACCAGGGCAGCGGGGTGAGGGTGGGCATAAGTGATGAAGTGGAGTCATATATATGGTGATGGACAAACAAAATGTACAACCCAAAATTTCACAATGTTAGAAACCATTAAAACGTGGGCCAATTAAAAAAATTATTTGAAGCATTAAAACATTAGCTGTCATCACTAAAGACAAAAAAAGTGAGATCTCTACTATATGTACATGAATTCTAATTTACCTTACAAATGTTCTACTTGAAGTGACTTTGCATTTGAAATTATGGTAAGTTTTCCCACTAGTCATGGGGCTAGGTTGCCCTTAGCATTTCTATCTCTTCTGCCCTCTGACTGGCGTAAAAACAATGATATGTGAAATATCAAGCTGGGGTGAAGAGTGTGGGTTTATATCAGGGACATGTGATTTTTCTGCAAAACAGCATGTCTGGAGAGGCACCATAACCTGGGCTTCATTAACAGCAAGATATGCTAGAGTCTAGCAAAAGGGGGTAGAAGCCTTCCAGAGTCATGGCTAACCGCCACCCATCCTGTAACAGGCAGCTTAATGTCAGCTCTCTCAGGAAGTCTCCCTTGAGTCCCACACCTGGCTAGGTGCCTGTCTTCTAAGTCTCTCTGGGAGCCAGTACATGATCTCTCTCATCACACTCACCATCTCATACTGCAATTGTCTCTACAGCGCCTGGCTCCTGTACTAGAGTGTGAGCTCACTGAGGGCAAAGACTCCATACCAAATTTTCAACATTTTTCTAGGGCCTCAGTACTTAAAATGTCCTCTATCCATATTTACTAAACTCACCTACAGTGTGTATCATTCAAAGTGAAGTACTGTGTGTCAAAATCCAAAGCCGTAGTCCTGGGAGGAGTGCATATAAGGGGATGGGGAGAGAATACTTCCACAAATGAGGCTTAAATGATGCAGCTGCTCACTCAGGTCTCCTCAGGAAGAGGAGCCCCCGCTTTTGAGCCCAAATCCAATCAAGCTCTAAATGCAAGTCTAGGGATCAAGTCCCCATTTCCAATGCACCAGAACCTGGGTGAAAGAAAAAAATAAGACATTTTACAGACCACTGATTAGAAAAACAATGAAATAGAGAACTTAAGCAGATGAGTAACTTCTTCTGCAAAAGACAAAAGGATAGCTTGGGGCCTTTCTAGAAAAATAGCAAATGGTTGCCTTGGCCTCTTCTGCTTCCACATACACATATCTTGAAAGACTACAGGTCACCAAGGTACAAGATAAAGAACAAAGCAAAAATTCCCAGGAGGAGAACTAGGATTTGAAATTTTTAGGACATACAGATCATACCAGGTGATCGAACTTGTATGCTCCTCTAAACACAGGAGCAGCAGAAATATACAAAGCAACTATTAACAGACCTAAAGGAGAACGGAACAGCAACCCAATAATAGTAGGGAGACCCTCAACACCCCCACTTACATCAATGGATAGATCATCCAGACAGAGGGTCAACAAGGAAACAGTGGTCTTAAAAGAAACAATAGGACCAGATGGACTTAATAGATATACATGAGAGCACAAGATCTGCAAAAGCAGAAGAATTACACATTCTTCTCAAGCAACGAGGGGACGTTCTCAGGATAGACCATATTTTGGGAAACAAAACAAGCTCAATAAATTTAAGAAGATTGAAATCATATCAAGCTATTCTTTTTCCTGACCACAAGTAAGGCATGTGAAACTAGAAATCAACCATTAAGCGTTGAAAAAGCTAGAAAAGTCACAAATATGTGGATACTTAAACAACGTGGTACTGGAAAGAATTATTCTGGAATCAATGAAGCAAATCAAAAGAGAAATCAAAAATACTCTGGAGAGAAATGAAAATGAAATCATAACATACCAAAACCTATAGGATGCAGCAAAAGTGAAAATTAATAGGGAAGTTTAGGTAGCAATACAGGCCTACATTAAGAAACAAGAAAATCTCAAAAATGGAATCTAATGCTATACCTCAAAAGAAATAGAGACAGAAGAACAAATGAACTCCTTAAAGTCAGTAGAAGGAAGGAAATGATAAAAATCAGAGCAGAAATAAATAAAATAGAGACTAAAAAACAATAGAAAAGGACCAACAAAACCAAGAGCCAGTTCTTTTCAAAAGAGAAACAAAAATTGACAAAAAGCTTTTAGCCAGACTCACTAAGAAAAAGAGAAGGCTCAAATAAATAAAATCAGAAATAAAGAGGGAGAAATCACAACGGAGCACTACCAGAAATACAAAGTCCAGGATTAAAGAGAATACAAAACATTCAAAGCTACATGCCAATCCTTCTCAAATTAGATAGCCTAGAAGAAATGGATAACTCATTCTATGAATCATACATTACCTCCTGACAAAAACTGAGATCAAGAAGAACAGAGAATCTGAATAGAGGCTAATATCACAACATGAAGATAGAGATCCTGAAAGAGTAATAAAAACCCTCCCAGAAATACACCATAAAGTCCAGGATCAGATACTTCTTCTGGTGAATCAATCAATACCAAACATTCAAAGAAGATTTAATCCCATATCCTTCTCAAACTCTTCCAAAAATCTAATAAGGAGGGGTATGCTTACTGTAACTCATTTTATGAGACCAACATTATGCTGACTAAAATGAGACATGGACAACATAAAATAGGGAAATTACTGGCCAAAGCTATCACTGATGAATATAGACTAGTATCCTGAACAAAATATTAGCAAATCAACACACAGGCATTAAAAAGAATCATACACCATAAAGTGGAATTTATTCCAGGGATTCAGGAATTCCAAATTGGAAAGGAAGAAGTAAACAGCCCCTATTTGTGGATGACATGATTCTATATGTAGAAAACCCTCAAAGAGCCCACCAAAAACCTATTAGAAATAATTCATGAATACAAGAGAGTTGTAGGGTACAAAATCAACATACAAAAGTCAGTTCCATTTCTATACATCATACTTAACCATTTAAAAGAAATCAAGAATACAATCCTATTTACAATCACAATAAAAAGAATAAAATACCTAGGAATAAATTCAACCAAGGAGGTGAAAACCTTACACACTGAAAACTATAAGACATTATTGGAAAGAAATTGAAGAAAACATGAAGAAAACATAAAGAAAATGGAAAGATATCCCATGCTCATGTAATGAAAAGAACAAATATAGTTGAAATGCCTATAATACCTAAAGCAATCTACAGATTCAATACAATCTTAATCAGATACCCATTGACATTTTCCAAGGAAGTAAAACAAAAATGCTAAAATTTATGTGGAACAAACAAAAGACCCCAAATAGCCAAAGCAATCCTGTGAAAAAGAACAAAGCTGGAGGTATCACACTTTTGAATTCAAAACATACTACAGAGCCATAGTGATCAAAGCAGCATGGCACCGGCAGAAAAACAGATGCACAGATCCGTGGAACAGAATTGGGAACCAAGAAATAAACCCACACATCTATGGACAGTTAATCTTTGACAAAGGAGCCAAGAACATACAGTGGAGAGAGGAAAGTCCTTTCAATAAACGGTGCTGGGAAAACTGGACAGCCACATATAAAAAAAATGAAAGTAGATTATCTTACACCATACCACAAAAATTAACTCAAAATGGATTAATGACTTGAACGTAAGACCTGAAACCATAAAACTCCTAGAAGAAAAACAGGCAGTATGCTCTTTTTGCATCAGTCTTAGCAGGTTTTAAATACTACCTCTCCTCAGGCAAGGGGAACAAAAGAAAAAACAAACAAATGGTACTACATCAAACTAAAAATTTTCTTCATGGCAAAGGAAATCATCAACAAAATGAAAAGGCAACTCACCAACAGGGAGAAAATATTCACAACCATATATCCACAATAAGGGGTTAATTTCCAAAATATTCAAAGAACTCATACAACTCAACAACAAAAAACTGAACAAACCAATCAATAACAACAGGCAGAGGATACTTAACAAACATTTTTCCAAAGAAGAAAATCAGATGGCCAAAGGACACATGAAAAGATCTTTCAATATCACTAATTATTTGTGAAATGCTAATCATAACTACACTGAGATATCACCTCACACCCATCAGAATGGCCATTATTAAAAAGACAAAAAATAACAAGTGTTGGAGAGGATGTGGAGAAAAGAGAACTCTGGTACATTGCTCGGGGAATGCAAACTTGGTGCAGCCACTATGGAAAAATTGGAGATTTCTCAAAAAATTAAAAATAGAAATACTATATGATCCATCTATTGCACTTATGGATATTTATCCAAAGACTGTGAAAAATACTAACTGGGTGCAAAAGGATATATGCATCCCTATGTTCATCGCAGCATTATTCATAAATATTAAGAAGCAACTCAAGTGGACATCAACACATGAGTGGATAAAGATGATGGTATATGAGTATAATGGAAGCACACCTGAATAATAAAAAGACAAAACTGTGCTATATTTTGGTAAATAACATGGATGGATCTTGGAGGGTATTATCCTAAGCAAAATAAATCAGACATATAGAAGGACAAATATTAAAGGATTACAGTCATGTGTACAAGAGCAACAAACAAACAAATGTACAACAAGGAGAACAGATTGATAGTCACCAGAGAGGGGAAGCGTGGTGGGAGGATGGCTTAAAGGATAAAGGGGCACATATGTATGGTGCCAGAGGGAGACTAAACTTTTGGTGGTGAACACAATGCAGTTTACGTAAAAGTCAAAATATAATGATGTACACTGAAATTAACACAATGCTATAAATCAATGTGATCTCACAAACACAGGGAAAGAAGAGCAAAGAAGACATAACACAGAGAGAAAGTAAACACAGTATACTAGATTGAATAATGTACCCACAAAATTCATGTCAACCCAGAATCAGTGAGTGTAGCCTTTACTTCTGGAAATAGGGTCTTTACAGATGTAATCAAGATTATGTCATATTTGATAAGAGGGGGCCCTAATTCAATGACTGGTATACTTTTAAGAAGAGGGAAATTAACACAGACACTACTATACACTGAATGTTTATATACTCCCAAATTTATATGTTTGAAACCTGTCCCCAATGTGATGGTATTTGCAGGTGAGATCTGTGGGAGGTGATTAGCTCATGAGGCACAACCCTCATGAATGGGAGTCATGCTCTTATGGGGACACCAGAGAGCTCCTTCCACCTCTTCCACCATGTGGAAACATAATGAGAACACAGTCATTGATGAACTAGAAGCAAGCCTCTCATCTGACACCAAATCTACCTCAAGCAAATTGATCTTGGACTCTCCAGCTTCCAGAACTCTGTGAAATAAATGTCTGTTGTTTATAAGCCACCCAATCCCTAGTATTCCTGCTATAGCAGCCTGAATGGACTAAGATAGACACACAGAGGGAAGACAACAATAGGAGGACAGAGGCAGAATTGAGAGTGATACAGCTAAAAGGCAAGGAATGTCAAGGATTACTGGCAACCACCAGAAGGTAGGAAGAGGCAAGGGAGGACTCTTCTCTAGAGCCTTCAAGAGGGATCGTGGACCTGCCAACACCTTTGACTTTGGACTTCTAGCCTCCAGAACTGGGAGAGAATAAATTTCTGTTGTTTTAAGCTACCTAGTCTGTGGTTACTTTGTTATGGCAGCCCTAGGAAACTAATAAACACAAGATATTATCACACAACAAACACAGTAAAAACAAAATAAAAGGATGAATGTCGAGACAAAACATGTCAGTCATTGCAATAAATAAGAATGGGAATGATTTGCTTACTAAAAATAAAAACATTTTCAACTTGGCTCAAGAAACAAAACCCAACTATGAGCTACATACAAGAAAAACACATAAAATAAAGTAATTCAAAAAGGCCAAAAAATAAAGAGATGGACAAGGATATACCAGGCAAGTGGAAATGACGAGAAAGCAGGCTGTAATCTTGATGTCAGACGAAGTAGAATTTGATCAAAAACTCCTTAACTAAGGTCAATGCTTCTAATGCTAAAAGTCATGATATCACAAGATATAATAGGTATGCACATATACACACACTACAAACTCAGCAGTACCTATTTAAAGCAGAAACTATAGGACATGCAAGGAAACACAGGAGTCATTATCATACCACTCTGTGTACAGGACAAGTCAAGTGGACAAAATTACATATAGAGCATCTTAAACAAAATAATAAGGCAGAAGGTATGGAGAAAAATATCAAGCACCATTCTTAATCATTGAGAATATATCTTCTCAAGAGCACATGGAAAACTTACAAAAATTGATCATATATTAAATTAAAGAAAACATTATAAGTTCCATAAAGGGGAAATCTTACAAACACTGCTCTCTATAATTGTAATGCAATAAAACTAGAAATCTTTAAAAATCAGAAAATAAAAAGGTTTTCCACGTAGAAATTTATAAGTCTTTTATTAAATACCTTTTAAGTGAGTGGAACTACAAAGAGAAATTACAGAATTTCTGGAAAAAAATAATAATGAATACATTGTTTATCAAAGGCCTGGGACTTATTTAATCAGTGAATAAAGGAAGAATTCATAGCCTTAAAAAACATATAACAATAAAAAGCAGAAAATCCATCCTAAAATTCATATGGAATCTCAAGGGACCCTAAATAGGCAAAAACAAATTTGAAAAAGAAGAAAAAATCCGGAAGACTCATAGTTCCTAATTTCAAAACTTACTACAAACCTATAGTAACTGTAAGCAGTGTGGTACTTGCAGTGTTGCAGATACACACTATATATTAATAGAATATATGAATAGACTAGGGAGCTTCAGAAATAAACTCTGGCATATATGGTCAAATGATTGCTGACAAGGGGTGCCAAAATGATTCAATGGAGAAAGGACAAGCTTTTCAACAAATGTTGCTTGGAAAACTGGACACCCACAGGCAAAGGTATAAAGTTGGACTGTTATCTAATACCATATACAAAATTAACTCAAAATGGATCCAGGCCCTAAATGTAAGAGACCTAAAACAATAAAATTCTTAGAAGAAAACATACAATAGAAGCTTCATGATATTGGATTTAGCAAGAACTTATTGGATATGACACCTCAGGCACAGGTAATGAAAGAAAAAACAGACAAATTGGATTTCATGAAAACTAAAAAAATGTTGTGCAAGAAAAAGACAACATCAAAAGAGTAAAAAGGCAAATTTACAGAATGAGAGAAAATATGTGCAGATGATAAATCTGATAAGGGGTTAATATCCAGAATATATTGGAAACATCTAAAACTCAACAATAAAAAAACAAACAACCCAAGCTAGTGACGCCAGCATCATGGCAGAGTGAGCTCTTCTCTTAGTGTCTCTCCCTAAGATACAAAAAAAAGACATTCATAAACCAACAGAGGACATTCACACAACACAATAGACATCTGAGAGATCCACACAGCCATATGTCTGAAGGTGGGGGTGCTGGACCCTTTGGGAGGCCAAGTGGAAGGAGGTAAGTGGACCTCCACTCCCTCCCCAGTGGCAGTGATTCAGGGCATGGGACTCTCACATTGTGGCCAGTGTATATGACTCTGAGATGAGAACAGGGAAAAGGCAGCCCTCTGCAGGGACATTTGCGCTCTTGGAGGAGTTGCCTCCCAGCCTGTGGGAACACTCTACACTGAGGCTGCTAAGCACCAGGGGCATCCACACCAAGCCAAGCATCCTAGGCAGGCAGACAGTGAGTGCACAGAGTGGCAGCACACATGCAAAAGAAAGTATCCCTTCCCCTCCGCCCTGGTGCACCACAGGATGGGCCAGTCGGCCAGAATAGAGGATCCCTGCCAGAGTGCCTGTGCTCTACGTGTAGAGCAAGAGTGGCCAGTGGGGAAACACAGAGGGGCCCTGTTGGGTACAGCTTCCAGTGGACAGGCACATTGGCTAGGGCTATGCGGTGGGCTCAGAAAACATAGCTCCTGTCCCCCAGCAGTGGGGGATGGAATCTGTGACCAGATTCTACTACTATGCCACAGGCAAAATTCTGCCCCATCAAATAGCATGAATAAGCATATTAATGTTGCAGATGAAAAACACCATGAAAGAGATAAAGAAAAACTCTGGAACTTTTAAAAACAGAGCTGCTATTATGGGGGGACAGAATTAATAATTTGGAGGACAGAAATATAGAAATGCTACACATGGAGGAGGAGAGAGAGAATGAAGACTAAGAAGAAATGAAGAAATTCCTCTGAGAAACTTATGACTCCATTAGGAAATGCACCCTAAGTATTGTAGGTAATTTCCAGAGGGAGAAGAAAGGGAGAAAGGAGCAGAAAGCTTGTTCCAAGAAATAATAGCTGAGAACTTCCCAAACCTGGGGGAAGGAGCTTGAATTACAAGTAAATGAAGCTAATAGAACTCCTAATGACATCAATGTAAAAGACTTTCCAAGGCACATATCAGTAAAACTGGCAAAAGTCAATGACAAAGAAAAAATATTAAGGGCAGCAAGGCAGAAGAAAATAATCTAAAAAAAAAAAAAAAAAAAGGAACCCCTATCAGGCTTTCAGCAGATTTCTCAGCAGAAACCTTACAGGCTAGGAGAGAGAGTGGAATGATATATTCAAAATTCTGAAAGACAAAAACTGTCAGCCAAGAATACTCTATCCAATGAAACTATCCTTCAGATAGGAGGGATAATAAAAACTTTCCCATATAAACAAAAGATGAAGGAGTTCATCACCAGGACACCCCACCAGAAGAAATGATCAAGAAGGTGCTCATACCTGAAAAAACAGAAAAGATTTACAAGCCTTGCACAAGGAGATAAATAGACAGACAGAATCAGAAAATTGCAGCATTCTATCAGGACAAGCTAGCAAACTCTTAATTATAACATTACGGATAAAGGGAATGAAAGCATCAAAAATAACTATAATCACTTCATTTTAATCACAAACTCACAACACAAAATGGAATAAGTTGTGACAACAATAAGATGGAGGAGAGGAAATGGATGGTGGACCTTGCTTAGACTGGAGGAGATAAGACGGAAACAGAAAATGGATTGTCTCATCTATGCGATCTTTTATACACACCTCATGGTAATGACTAAACAATGAATCAGAACAGATGCACAAATGATAAATAAAGAGAAAACTGAGAAAACTATCATAAAAGAATAACAAACTGTATTGGAAACACGTAGGACGAGAATCAAGAGAAATACAGAACAACTGGAAAACAAGAGAGAAAATGTCAGGATTATTCCTTCATATATCAATAGCCGTCACTCTAAATGTAAAGGGATCAAATTCTCCAATAAAGACACAGAGTGGCTGGATGGATTAAAACATAAGACTCCAGAGTAATATGAATATGTTACTCTCCAGGAGACACATCACAGGTCCAAAAACAAACATAAGCTCAGAGTGAAGGAATGGCAGATGATACCTCCAAGCTGATGGCAAACAAAAGAGAGCAGGTGTTACCAATACTTATATCAGACAAAGTAGACTTCAAGATAAAAAAGGCAAAGAGGAGACAAAGGGGGCAGAGAGTAATGATAAAAGGGACACTCCACCAAGAGGACATAACATATAAATATATACGCACTCTAACACAGGCACATACCTAAAGTACATAAAGCAACTATTAACAGACATAAAAGGAGAAGGACAGCAACACAATAACAGTAGGGGACCTCAACACCCCACTTACATCAATTAACAGATCATCTAGAAAGAAAGTCAATAAGAAAATAGCGGAGTTGGCTGGGCTGAAAAACTAGACCAGATGGATTCTTAATAGATCTATATAGAACACTCCATCCAAAAACAACAGAATACACATTCTTCTCAAGTGTATGTGGAACATTCTCAAAGGTAGACCATATGTTGGGGGAAACAAGGCAAGCCTCATTAATACAGAACACTGAAATCATATCAAGCATCTTTTATGAACACAATGCTATGAAACTAGATATCAACCTCAAGAAAGAAGCTGGGAAAAGTGAAAAATATGTGGAGACTAAACAACATGCTACTGAACAACCAATGGATCAATGAAGAAATTAAAGGAGAACCAAAAATATCTGGAGACAAATGAAAATGAAAATACATCATACCAACTCATATGGGACGCAACAAAAGAAGTCCTAAGAGGGAAATTCACAGCAATACAGGCCCACCTTTTTTAACAAACAAGAAAATTCTCTAATAAGTAATCTCAAACTACACTTAAAATAGAACAAGACAAGGAAGAGCAACAAATCCCAAAGTCAGCAGAAGAAGAGAAATAATAAAAATTATAGCAGAAATAAATGAAATAGAAACCAAAAAAGAAAGGTAGAAAGGATCAATGAAACTACGAAGCTGGTTCTCTTACAAAAGATAAACAAAATTTACAAACCCTTAGCCAGACTCACTATGAAAAAAGAGAGAAGTGCCCAAATAAATAAAGTTAGAAAAGAAAGAGGAGTAGTTACAGTGGATACTTCAAAGAAATTTCCAAAGATTATAAACGTAATACTGTGAAAAGCTATATGCCAAATAAATTGGATAACCTAGAAGAAATGGATACATTCTTAGACTCCACCTCTCATGAAACTGGAATCAAGAAGAAATAATAGAGAATCTGAATAGACCAATCACAAGTAAAGAGGTGGAAACACTAATCAAAAACTTCCCAAAAACCAAAAGTCCAGGGCGAGATGGCTTCTCTCGAGAAGTGTACCAAACTTTCAAAGAAGATTTAGTACTTATCTTTCTCAGCTACTCCAAATAATTGAAGAAGATGGAATGCGCCATAACACATTCAATGAGGCCAACAATATCCAGATACCAAAATGAGACAAGGACAACACAAAGAAGAAAAATTACAGGCCAATATCGCTGCTGCACATACATGCAATCATCCTTAACAAAATATTGGCAAAACCAAATACACAGCAATACATTAAAAGGATTATACACCTCATGATCAAGTGGGGTTTATACCAGAGCCACAGGGATGGCTCAACATCCACTAATCAATCAATGTGATACACCACACACAAAATAAGGAATAAAAACCACATGATCATCTCTAATAGATGCAGAGAAATCATTTGACAAGATTCAAAATCTATTTATGATAAAAACTCTCAACAAAATGAGAGCAGAAGGAAAGTATCTCAACATAATACAAGGCCATTTATGACAAACCCACAGCCAACACATCCTACTTAACAATGAAGAACTGGAAAGCCATCCCTCTGAGAAAAGGACAAGACAAGGGTGCCTGCTCTCACCACTCCTATTCAACATTGCAATAGAGGTTTTGGCGAGAGCAAATTAGCCAAGGATAAAGAAATAAATGGATTCAAATTGAAAAGGAAAAATGATACTCTTTATTGTTTTCAGATGACCTGATTCTATATATAGAAAACTCGAAAGAATCCATTGGAAAACTATTAGAAATAATCAACAATCATGCTAAAAGTAAAGTTGCAGGGCACAAAAATCAACTTACAAAAAGCTAGTTGCATTTTTATACACTAAAAACAAACTAGTTATGAAAGAGAATGAAGAATAAAATCTCACTTACCATTGCACCAAAAGAATAAAATATCTAGGAATAAATTTAAGCAAGGAGGTGAAAGACTAATACAGAAAATACTATAAGATGTTATTGAAAGAAATGAAAGAAAACATAAAGAAGGGAAAGATATTCTATGCTCAAAGGATTGGAAGAACAAACATAGTTAAAATGTCCATACTGCTCCAAAAACAATCTACATGTTTGATGCATCTCAATCAGAATCCCAATGACATTCTTTTTTCATTGAAATAGAACAAAGAATACTAAAATTCACATGGAACAACAAAAGACCCTTGAATAGCCAAAGCAATCCTGAGGAAAAAGAAGAAAGCTGGAGGCATCTCAATCCTTTGACTTCAAAATATACTACAAAGCCATAGTAATCAAAACAGCATGGTACCGGTACAAAAAAGACACAAAGATCGGTGGAACAGAATTTAGAGCCCAGAAGTGAAACCACACATATACGAGCAGCTAATCTTTTGACAAAGGAGCCAAGAAACATACTATGGAGAAAGGAAAGTCTCTTCAATAAATGGTGTTGGGAAAACTGGACAGCCACGTGCAAAAGAATGAAAGTAGACCATTGTCTTTCACCATACACAAAAAAATTAACTCAAAATAGATTGAAGACTTTGAGAATGGAAGACCTGAGACTCAAAGCTCCTAGGAAGAAAATATAGGCAGTACACTCTCTGGACATCGGTCGTAGCAGCATCTTTTTGAATGCCATGACTCCTCAGACAAGGGAAACAAAAGAAAAAAATAAACAAATGGAAATACGCCAGACTGAAAAGCTTCTGTACAGCATTAAAACCATGAACAAAATGAAAAGACAACCCACTAAATGGGGAGAAAATATTTGCAAATCAAGTATATCTCACTGATAAGGAGTTAATTTCCAAAATATATAAAGACCTCTCATACAACTAAACAAAGAAAAGGGCACCCTGATCAACAAATGGGCAGAGGATATGAACGGACAACATTTTTCCAAAGAAGATATACAGTGGCCCATAGGCACTGTAAAAGATGTTCAACATCACTAATCATTAGGGAAATGCAAATAAAAATTACAATGAGATATCATCTTACACCTGTTAGAATGGCTATAATTACCAAGAAAAGAATAAAAAATGTTGGAGAGGATGTGGAGAAAAGAGATCCCCACATACATCATTGGTGGGAATGCAAATTGGTGCAGCTACTATGGAAAACACTATGAGGATTTCTCAAAAAAATAAAAATAGAAATACCATACGATCCAGCTATCCTACTACTGGGTATTTATCCAAAGAACTTGGAAACCAATACTGAATGAGATTTATGCACCCCTATATTCATTTTCGCAGGTTATCATTCATAATAGCCAAGATGTGGGAAGCAACCTGAGTGCCCATCGACTGGATGAATAGATAAAGAAGATGTGGTGATATATACAATGGACTACTACTCAGCCATAAAAAAAGACAATATAATCCCAGCTGCAATAACATCAATGGACCTTGAATGTGTGATGTTAAGCAAAATTAGCCAGACAAAGACAAACACCATGTAATTTGATTCAATGATGGAAGATAAACAAAGACACGGATAAAAGAGAACAGATTAGTGCTTACCAGAGGGAAGGGGGCACAAGATTGGGTGAAAGGGCAAAGGGGCACATATGTATGCTGACAGATAAAAATTAGACTATTAGTGGTAGTGATAATGATGGTGTCTATACAGAACTGATAAATAGTAATGTACATGAAATTATACAGAACAGATATGTAGTAATGCATACATGAAAATTATACAATGTTATAAACCATCATGACTCTCAATAAAATAACGGAAAATAAGTAAATAAATTAATAAAAATGGTTAAGATGGTAAAATTTTTGTTATGTGTATTTCACCACAACAAAAAAAGAAAAAACCACAAAGACACACACGTGAACACACACTCACACACAAATCGATTAATAAACCAGTGAGGCAATACAAACAAAAGATCAAAATTGAATACAGTAAATCCCAACTAAAACCTGGAAGAAGAACTATAAAATACACCAAAGGAGAGTACAAGGAAGAAAATAAAGAAAATAGTGGAAAAATTAATATGGTAAAGAACAGAGAGACAAATAGAGAAAATTACACTCATCAATCCTAGCTGTTTAAAAACATCTGTGAAAGACATATTCTAGCAAACTTAATCAGAAAAAAGGCAGAGTACTCATATAAAGTAAGAAGTGACAAGGAAAAAATAACTATTGATACTGAAAAAATTTTTAAACATTGCAGGCTACCAACTTCCATCCAAATAAATTTAAAAACCTAGATGAAATGGAAAATTCAGTCTACCAAAATGGACCCCAGTGGAGATACAAACTTAGACGACTTTCCATAGAAGAAATAGAGAAAGTCGTCAAAGAACTATTCTCACCAGGAAAATAAAAATAAAGGACTAAGGAGAAGAAAGAAAGGAATATAAGAAATATTTGAAGTAATCAATGATTGAGAACTTTCTAAAATTAGTGACAGATGCCAAACTACAGATACAGGAACCTCTAGAGAATACCAAGCAGGAAAACACCAAAAATCTACACCTATGCATATCATAACCAAACTGCAGAAAATTAAGGACAAAAAGAAATCCTTGGAGGAAACTACAGGAAGAAAATGATCTTACCTATAGAGGAACAAGGATAGGTTATTACATTGGACTTCTCTTCATAAACCAGGCAAAAAGAAGAGAGTGGAGTAAAATGTTTCAAGTGCTGAAAGAAAAATCCACTGCTTAGAATTCTGTAAAATTATTCCTGGTACAAGCAAAAGAGAAATAGACTTTCTAAAACAAAAAATTGAGGGAATTTGGCAGCATTAGAACTACTTTAGAAAAAATTGTAAAAGAAGTTTAGAAAGAAGAAAACTGATATGGGTCAAAAGCTCAGATCTACATGAAGAAAGGAAGAGTGTTAAAGAAGGAATAAATAAAGGTAAAATAAAATTTTTTGTTCTCTCCATATTTTTAATTGATCTAACACATCACCTTTGTTCAAAATAATAACAACAATGTATCCAGTGATGATAGCTTGTGGATAACTGGAATAAATGACAACAACGCTATAAGGGATAGGAGAAAATTAAAGAATATTCTGGTTATAAGGTACTTGCAAGTATTATTTGAAAGCGGTCTTGGATTAATTGTAAATATATATTGCAAAACTCAAGGGCAACCAGTAAAAAAGCTAAAAAGAAGAATAAAGTATTATGCTAAGGAGAAAAATACAATCATATAAAATGCTCCATTAAAAACTAAAGAAGGCAGAAAAAGAGTGGAAGATTAAAAAAAGCAAATAAACAGCAATCTGTAACAAATGTGGTAGCACAATCCAACTATGTCAACAATCACTTTAAACATCAATGGTTTAAATACACCAATTAAAAAACAGAGACTGTCAGAGAGGGTAAGAACACAAGACACAACTATATGTTGTATACAAGAAACCCACATTAAACACAAAGATATGGAGAGTGATATCAGTGTCAAGGCAGAGCTGAGCCACTCTTGTTTGCCTCTCCTCTCTAAGTTACAACCAGGCAGACATCCAGTGACCACGAAAGGACTCCCTGAAATAGAGTACCCCAGGATGCCTGAGTGACCCATGCATCTATATATCTGAAGGCGGGTGGACTGGGCCTCCAGGAGGCAGTGAAACTGGAAAAGCAGCCCTCTCCCTTCCCCCAGGTGGTGGTGGATCCAAAATGCAGATCCTCACATAGGCACCTATAATAAGCAACTCACAGGCAGCAAGGGCAAACACAGCACTTGTGGCTTGGCCCTTGCTCCTCCCTAGTGGTGGCAGGTGGCAAACACATCCTGGAGGATTGGAGGACACATAATGGACCAGTGACCCAGCCCCTCCCCCACTCCCAGCAAAAAGCAAAACACCCCAGCAGTGGGGACAACATCCAAGGCATGAATTTCCCCATGCTGGGGGTAAGTTCTGATCCATGGTTTTAGAATAGACTCACCAGCACAACAAGGCATCAGCACTATCAATCAGAAACTCAGGCCCCTGCCCCACCCCACTGGTGGCAGGTGGTGCACATGTCCTGAGGTTTCAGGACACAGATCAGTGCCAGTGACCCAGATCCTCCTCCTACCCTAGCAGTGCAACTGGTCTCTCCAGCAGTGGGAACACCAACCAAAATGCACACTTCACTGGCAAGAGCAGGGTGCCTGGACCTGAGCTCACAAAAAGTACACCAGGCATGTGCCAAGGATGAGAGACTGCAGGATCATTTCAACAACACCCTGCTGCCAGCCCCTGCTTCTCTCCCAGAAGTGACAGGTGACACCTGCAACCTGGAGGCTTCGGGAACCACAGCAGAACCACCACTCAGTCCCTGCGGTGGCATCCCTGACACTGGCTCTACCAGCAGCAAGGGCTGCATACAGGATCCCAGGGCCCCAACGTAACAGTGATAACTTTGAATCCAGCGCTCCCTGGCAGCAGTGCTGACAGCAGCCCCGGATTACCCAGGAGCAGCAGGTCAAGTGGTGCACAGAGCAGCAGCACCTAAGCCCACAGTCGCAGCACAGAGAGCAAGTAGGGGAACAGGAGACCCAGGCACCTTGGAAGTGGCAGAAGTGCTTGCAGCCAGTTGACTCCCAGTGGCAACACTCTGAGACTGTGGTAGCAACACTGAAATCAGCAAGGCACCAGCAACCTCAGAGGCACAACTCGCATGTATGAGGACACTGATGATGCCTCTAGTAAGAGGCAGTGGAGGGTGGAAAGTGCAGGCTCTCACATACAACCAGAAGTAGCTGAGGAACCAAAGCAACCAAAGCCTTACCTAAATAAGAAAGATGGTTACTATCACAAATACACTAGTAGAGGATCAATTCATCAAGTAATTATGAAGAACTACAGTAACACTGCAGAACATAAGGAAAATGACAATCCCTCTCCAGAAGGCAAACTTGAAGTCACAGAAGATTATAATCTTACTGACAGAATTCAAAATAGCTGGGTCAAAAAGAAACTCAATGAATTACAAGAAAACCCTAGAAAGACAGTTCAGTGAGTTCAGGAATAAAATTAATGAACAGAAAGAGCATTTCCACCAAAGAGACTAAACCCCTAAAAAAGACAAAACAGAAATACTGGAGTTGAAGAACACAACTAATGAGATGAAAAATAAAGTAGAAAGCATTAAAAATAGAGCAGACCATATGGGAAGAGAGAATTGGTGAGCTTGAAGACAGAAATCTAAAAATGAGTCAGGTGGAGGGAGAGAGAGAACCAGGACTGACTTTTATAAAAATGAAGCAGCAAATTCTGTGAGAAATATCTGGCCTTAGTTAGACAAAGTAACATAAAGACAATAGGCATCCTGAAAGAGAAGAGAGGGGTAAAAGGAGCAGAGTGGTTATTCAAAGAAATAAGAGCTAAGAACTTCCCAAACCTGGGGAAGGAAGTGGACATGCAAGCATATGAAGTAGGAGAATCCTCTAATTATATCAATGCAAAAAGACCTTCTCCAAGGCACACATATAATATAAATATATGGATACATATAAATTAAATTTGAAGGGATAGGAGAAAGAGGCAATGCAACTAACTAAAAGAAAGATAGAGTAGCCTTATTACCTTCAGACAGAACATATATTATAGAGCAAGGAATATTATTAGGGACAAAGAAGGGACATTACATAATGATAAGGGGTCAATTCTCCAAGAAGACGACAGTCTTTAGCTGTGGAGTGCACTCTAACAACAAAGTGGAAGCCAAACACATGAGGTGTGAAACTGACAGGATTACTGTGAGAAATAGACAAATCTACTTTTATAGTTGGAGACTTCTATACATTCTCTACTAGCCATGGACAGATCTCAGCAGGCAGAAAACCAGCAAGGACATAATTGATCTGAACAACATCATCAATCCACCAACCCACGACATCTATAGAACACCTCATCTCCAAATAGAAAGGATACACTTCCTTCTAAAGCTCACACAGAACATATCTACCAAGATAGACCACATTCCAGGCCATAAAACACACTCTAAATTTCTAAAAGATGAGAAATCATACAATGTATGCTCTCAGAATCACAAGGAAATAGAAATCACAACAGAAAGATAGCTGGAAAATCCCAAAATACTTCTGAGAGTGGGAACCACACGCTTCTAAATAGCACATATGTGTGACAAAGAAGAATTCTCAAGAGAAATTTATAAAGCATTTTGAACTACATGAAAATGAAAAAACAGCTAATCAAAATTCAGGGATGCAGTGAAAGCAGTCCTTAGAGGGAAATTGATAGCATTGAATGAATATATTAGAAAAGAAGAAAGATCTAAAATCAGTAATCTGAAACTTAGGAAATCTAGAGAAATAAGAACAAAATTAAACCAAAGTAAGTAGAAGGAAAAAGAAATAATAAATATTAGAGCAGAAAGCAACAAAACTGGAAAATAGGAAATCAAGAGATAAACTCAATAGAAAACAAAAGTTTTTTTCAGAAAGATTAATAAAAAAAATTCTCAATAAATCTCTAGCCAGGTTAATTCAAGAAAAGAAAAGACAGAGATACAAATTACAAATATCAGAAATTAAAAGGGACTACTACTACTAATCCTATGGACATTAAAAAGACAATAAAGGAATATTATGAACAATTCTATGCCCACAAATTTAATAACCTAGATGAAATGGACCTATTTCTTGAAAGACACAATCTACTAAAATCTAACAAGAGAGATAGACAATCTGAATGTTTCATATCTATTAAAGAAATTAAATCTAATAATTAGTAACCTCCCCAAAACAGAAAGGATCAGGCCTAGAAGATTTCACCAGTGAATTCTACCAAACATTTTTCAGGAAGAATTTATACCAATTTTCTACACTCACTCTCCAGAAAATAGAAGGAGATGGAATACTCCCTAACTCATTTTATGAGGCCAGCCATTGTATCCTAATACCAAAACCAGACAAAGACATTTATAAGAAAGGAAATCTGTAAACCAATATCTCTCATAAACATAGATGTAAAAATCCTCAAGAAAATATAAAACAAATCAAATCCAATAAATGGCAGAAAGGAATTAGGACACCATGACCAGGTGGGATTTATCCCAGGTATGCAAGCCTGGGCTCAATATTCAAAACTCAATTGATGGAATCTATCACATCATCAAGCTAACCAAGAAAAATCATATGACCATATCAAAAGATACAGAAAAAAATATTTGACAAAAATCCAACACCCATTCATGATTTAAAAACAACAACTACTCAAAGTAAATAAGGAATAGTAAGATGGGGAATATCCTCAACTTAATAAAGAAAATCTACAAAACTCTACAGCTTAGTAGTGGTAGCTTTAGTGGTGAGAAACTAGATGCTTTCCTGCTAAGATCAAATAAAGGGCAAGGATGTCCCTCTCATCACTCCTATTCAACATTGAACTGGAAGTCCCAGCTAATGCAAGAAAAGGAAATAAAAATTACACAAATTGGGGAAGGAAGAAACTGTCAAAAACTGTCTTTGTTCACAGACGACATAATTGTCTATGTAGAAAATCCCCAAGATTCAAGAAAAACCTCCTGGAACTAATGAGCAATTATAGCAAGGTTGGGTAGAATACAAGGTTATTCATACAAAAGTCAAGAGCCTTCTGTGATACTACCAATAAATAATTGGAATTCTGGAATTAAAAACACAATACCACTCTACATTAGCACCAAAAAATGAAGTATTTAGGTATAAATCTGGGTCAAAAATATATACCAGACCCATATGAGGAAAACTAGAAAACTCTGATGAAAGCAATCAAAATGATCAAATAAATTCGAGAGATATTCCAAGCAACATGGATAGGAAGACTCAATATTGTGTCCTTCCTAGCTTGGATCTATAGATTCAATCTAATCACAATAAAAAAATCCAACAAGTTATGAGCTATTTTATGGATATCAACAAACTGATTCTAACTTTTATATGGAAAGGGGCAAAAGACACAGAATAGCCAATACAGTATTAATGGAGAAACAACAGAGTCAGAGGACTGACACCACCGGGACTTCAGCATTTACTGTAAATCTATAGTGATCAAGACAGTCTGGTAATGGTGAATAAAAGAGACAAAGGATCAATGGAACAGAAATAGCAAGCTCCCCCAAATAGACTCCACATGTATAGAGCCAATTGTCTGTATTCATATTTGACAAAAAGGAGCAACGGCAATTCCAATGGATAGTCTTTTCAATAAATGGTGCTGGAATAACTGGACATCTACGTGCAAAAATGAGTCTGGATATAGCTCTCACATCTTCTACAAGTATATTAACTTAAAATGGATCAGAGACCAAAATGTAAATCTGCAAAACACCTAGGAAATAAAATAGGAGGAAATCTAGGTGACTCTTGGGTTTGGCAATGACTTTTAAATACACCAAAAGCATAATCCAGAAGAGAAAAAAAAGATAAGCTGGACTTCATTAAAATTAAAAACTGCTCAGCAGAAGACACAAAGTTAATAGACAAACAGACAAGCCACATACTGGGAGAAAATATTTGCAAAGGACATTTCTGATACAGGATTGCTGGGTACAAAATATACAAAGAATTCTTAAAAACTCAATAAATAAGAAAAATCTTGATTAAAAATGAAAAACAAAACTTCAACAGACACCTCATCAAAGAAGATATGCAGTTGGCAACAAGCCTATAAAAAGATGTTCTACATACATCACATGCCATTAAGATACTGCAAGTGAAAAACCAACAGTGAGATACCACTACACATCTATTAGAATGGGCACACACGAGAGCACTGGGCACACCAAACGCTAAAGTAGAATGTGGAGCAACAGGAACTCTCATTCATTCCTCTTGTGGGAACGCAAAATGGCACAGCCACTTTAGAAGGAAGACAACCCTGGTGGATTCATACAAGGCTAAACATATTCTTACCATATCATCCAGCAATCATGCTCCTTGGTATTTACCCAAAGAAGTTCAGAATTATGTCCACACAAAAACCTGCACACAGGTGTTTATAGCAGCTTTTTTCAAAATTACCAAAACTTGGAAGCAAATTCAAGGTGTCCTTCAATAGGGGAATGGGTAAATGAACTAAGTGCATTCCATACAATAGAATATTATTTAGCAATGAAAAGAAATGAGCCTCTCAAGCCATGAAAATACACATGGAGGAACTTTAAATGCATATTTCCAAGTGAAAGAAACCAATCTGAAAAGGAGCACAGACACCATGATTCCAAATAATGACATGGAAAAAGCAAAACTATAGAGACAGTAAAAAAACTTGGGAAGTGTTTGCCAGGGGGTTCAGGGTGAGGGAAGGAGGGATAAATAGGTGGAGGCCAGTGGAGGTTTCAGGTCAGTGAAACTATTCTGTATGATACCATAATATTGGATAACCTATCATTACATATTTGTCAAAACCTATAGAGTTTACAAATATAGTCCTAAAGTAAACTATGGACTTTAGTTAATAATAATGTATCGTCATTGGCTCATCGATTATAACAAATGAACTACACTAATGTGAGATGTTAATGATAGGGGAACTGTATGCGGGAGGGGAAGTGTATGGGAACTCTCTGTGCTTTCTGTTCAATTTTTCTGTAAACCTACAACTATACAAAAAATTAAAGCTCATTAATTAAAAAAAATACTACAAAGTCAAGCTTTAAATAAATCCTCAGTGTGATTGTAGCACATGAATAGACCAGTGGAATAATAGAAAAGAAAGCCTCAGAAATAGGTCCACTCACAAATGTCAATTTAGAATATGATAAAGGTGGTTATCTCAAATCACTGGAAAAGATGGTGTTTTTAATAAATGATGATGGGACAACTGGATAACCATTTGGATAAACTAGATCAACCCCTCACGCCACACATAAGAATAAATTCTAAATGGATCAGAGATCTAAATGCAAAAAGAACAAAACCATATTAAGTGTGACCAGGGAACTAGGCAAAGAAAGGGTTACTGAGGATCTGATCAATAAATAACACGGCCTGTCAAATGTTTTCCCAGACAAGAAGAAACTATGTGTTCTGTTTTTCAGAAATTGATGTCCCTGTTTTGCAGATGTTGCTATCTTGCAGGGAAACCCACACTTTTGCAGCAAGACTCCTGCAAAAATGCTCCAGCTCCAAGCATCCTTGAAGTTACCTCCAACCTAGCATCTTAAATTCTCCTCCTCTAGGAGGGTCCAGGCACCCATTTTCAGATCAAGTGATGTATGTGGTAAAGCATGTTTCCTGCTACGCATGTGTGTCCTGAATGAGCACTGGAATGAGCCAGGGGAAGACTCATGGGGAATTTACAGGAAGTGCCGATTGCAACCAGGAATATTTAGGGTATCTCTTGGTTTTTGTAGACAGTTTGACTGGATGGGTTGGAAGCCTTTCCTTGCAGAACAGAAAAAGCAGGGGAAGTGATAAGAGGACTGATAAAAAGAAATCATCCCGAGGTTTGG